>NW_004955402.1:58918127-58937977 GCF_000276665.1 Chinchilla lanigera | reverse complement strand
ACTTCTTTCTTTCTTAGAAATTGCTCAAAGCAAGGAACAACTGGGATGAGGGAAAGATTCACACCTTTGTGTTCTGTTGTACCTCATGCAAAATGACAGGCTTATACCCTACTTCAAAAAGCCCACAATTTTTAAAAACAGTTTCTCAATTCATTTAAATGTTAAACTTTGTTTGACCGTGTCCTCAGGTTTGTGCACAACTGGTGTTCAGAGTTTTGCAGCTCTGTAAAACAGCCTGCTGTGCCTCCTGGACTGCTAGTCTCAATGTGTGCACTGATTGCTTGGAGTCCCTTCCAATGGGAACCCCTGCATTGAGACATACATTTTGAGGCTCTTGTAGCATATTGCCGAAATGATTCATAAAGATGACTGAATCCATGTGTAATATGGAGACCATTGTGTGACCTTGTCCATCTTACCAGATCTATGAAGAATTAACTTGTTAAATGAATATTTTGACATTTAGTTTGAGGCCAGAGGTACTATTACATTTTTATTCATAATTGGTCTTTTCTTTGTCATTAAAGCAATCTAAGTATTTCTGTCTTCTCACCTTCCTTTTAAACTAGTTATCTTACCACTTTTCCAAATATCCAGCTCAATGCACTAATAATGTTAGTATTTCTCTAGGTTAATAGTTAAGAATACCTTTTCATTTTGTCATTTGCCTTTCTTTTTTAAATTATGTGAGTGACTTTTAAAAATTTTGTATGGAATCAAACCTATTAATCTTTCTCTTTCTTCTTCTGTCTGCTCCTTTCTCCCAATCCTTTTGCTACACCTTCACTCCATCTTCTCTCCCAACCAGGGGCAAGCAGTGCCCAGCAGGGCCACAGCAACCCTGAGGTGGTTTTCCCCCCACAGCTCAGACACCACTTTCTGCCTCCCCTCTCAGCCCAGGCCTCCCATTCTGGTGTCCCTGGTCTTGGCTCCACTCTTCTCTCTTTCTTTCTATTCCACCCTCCTCGGAGGCACCTCCCTTTCCCTAAGCACACACCCACCAGCCCTCCAGCTTCAGTCCCCACCCACACAGCCGCAGAACCCCGTGCTCAGCTGTTCACTGTCCCTTCAAATGCAGTGCCCACAGCACTTTGACCTGCTCTAGCCCCTTCCTGTGATCTGCCTCTCCCTATTCTGCCCAAGCTGGTAGCTCTGCAGCTTCCAGGGTGGCTCTCTGCTTCCCATGTATGTGCAGTCTGTGAAGGCTCTTGAAGTTCTCCTTGATCCTGCACCAGACCACAAGCCTGACTTCAGACCTGAAGAAGGTGTTATTTAATTTCATGGCTATATGGCTTTTATATTTTATATTGAAAATCATTAGATATGAACTTTGTGTGAAGCAGATTGGCTTGCTTATTTATTTATTTATTTATTTATTTATTTATTTTATTTTGGGGATTTTTGAGACAGGATCTCACTATGTAGTTCAAGCTGGCCTTGAATTTGCTATGCAGCCCTGGCTGGCCTCCAACTCATGCCAACTCCTGCCTCATCTTCCCTAATCCTAGGATGACAGCACTGCACCACTACACCTGGCTAGGATGAGCTGTTTAGACTTTGGGGTATTAAATGAATATAATTCCCTCTTTAAACCTCAGTTACATCATATATGAAGTAGAAATCCTGTGAGCACTTACTTTGCATGGTTGTTCTACAGATTAAATAGGTAGTGTTTAGGGTGGTTTCTTTTACAGCATAAGTGTCCAACACAAGTCAGTTATGATAATCATTTATCTCACTACTTCTGGACACATATCTATAAGGCCAATTGCTACCCTACTGCCTTGGTCCTCTTTCCTCTTTCATCATCACTGGTCTCCCTAGATGTGTCCATGACCTTCTTTGCTTACTCTTTAATATAACACTAAGTTACCCATAAGGAAAACCCTGCTCATCACTCCAGCACCCCTCTCACTAGCTTCACCCCATGAGTGTAACAGTCAGCCACTCACACTACTGCTACATAACAACCATCTCCAAGTTTGTGGGTCTGCAGATTGAGTCTTGTTTGGCTTCAGTGGAACAGAATAGGCTTTGCTGGTAACTAGGGTCTAAGCTGCAGTTCAAGCTTTAAAAATGTGCTCCCCTTGTGTTTGTTCTGGGGCCAAGGTTGAAAAGCCATTGCTACTTTTTGCCTGTTTTTGCCATGGCTGAAAAGCCAAACCAACCTGAGACAGCAGATTGACAACCTCTACTCAGGTCACAACATAGCCATTGGCTATGACATTGCATGACAAAATCCAGCATCCCTGATGCAGGGACATGGAACTGCCAACTGTGGGAGGGGTGGAGAGGACATTTGCCAAGGGATAGTCCAAACTACAGCACTGTGGATCTTACTTGTGCATTTAGCATACCACCCTTCCAGAAGGGCCTCACCTGCCATCTACCTTTCTTCCCTGTAGCAAAAGGGCACCCACCCTAGATGGTCAACTCAGTGGTCCCATATCAGTCAAGCTTTTCCATGTATCCCAGGAAAAACAGACTATCCCAGGAAAAACAGGCGTTGTCTGTTTTTCCTGGGCTCCCACTCTGGGCTATTCCTGCGAACTTTCTTGCTTTCATTTTTCTGTTGTTCTCTCTGCACCTGGTATTCAGGAATTTTTTGTTGTTGTTAAGTGATTAAATATCCCAAGCTGGTCTAACAACCCTCTGTATAATCTAGCCAGAATAATGCTGGCTCTTCTTAAATAATAGTTTTTTAAAAATCTGAAAATAAAGAATCCTCTTAGCAGTCTCAAGCCAGGTAGTCTTTGGGCAGAATCTCAAACAACTATCTGATGATAGTCCCATTTTTCACAGAGCAGCCTTGAATTGAGGGAGCAGGGCTGCCATTTATACAAGTTTTACAGTCAACTAGTTCAAACTGGGATAAAAGCAAAGCTCACTCATACTCATGGGGCCACCAGGTTCTACTCCAACTCTGCACCCTGACATTCCCCCAGTGGCTAGGACAGCATGTTCTGCTTACCCTCCAGACCTGTGTTCCCTAACCCAGGCTACAAGCTCATGGACCACTCTGCTCTGAGGGTTTGCAGTCCCTGTTCACCCTGGTTTTCTCCTATTGCTCCTGGTATAGCATGTGGGAATCTTCCCAAATCCAGGAGAGAGGAAGTGCTCATCCATCAAGATACTTCTCAAAGGAACTCCTCCTGGGTGAGACATGGAGCATGAGATGTTCTCTAGTAGAAATATGTTGAAGCCAAAATAAATAAAAAAGAAAAAGTGGGAAAGAGTCAAACAGGCAATTATTTGTAATAGAAAAAACTATTGATTTTCCTTTTTTGATACATAGTCTAAATTATTCCTCAAGAAAAGTAGTAATGCATCTTTAAACAGATTTATTGGTTCTAGGAGGGGAAAAATGTATTATTTAACTTCAATGCTATTGGATTTTTCTTTTATATTAGATATAGAAATAAGACAGAAGAACAGAAATGGGACAGGGAAATTCCTCCAAGGATCAGAATAGTTTGGGACCCCCAAGGTAAGATATCCGATATTTCTCTCCAAACAACAAATTCTATAAATAAAGGATCATTTTTCTGGCTAGATAAATAACATCACATATTTCAAATAAGCATATTTTCTCACAAAATGCAAAGTTCTTAGAGTTGAGGTAGACAAACCGCCATGGATCATATAGGTTTTCCTGAGGCCCAACTTTTTTGTTAGAATTTTCATCCTTGGAAGACTCCCATGACTTCTCTGATCCTAGAACTATACTCTCCCTCCCTGAGCTGGGTCCTCTATATATCTTTAGCACTTTCTACCTCTCATTCCCTGGCTTCTTAGGCCAGAACATGCCAACAGCCCACATAGAGTGCAGACTTGCAGACTTGCAATTTGTGACCAAAGGAGCCTGTGGCCAGTGGAAGGAGCCAGCCACATCATCAGCCTCTCCCAGCACTGCACCAGAAGAAAGACTTCTGGCTCCATGGGCCATGATATGTTGAGGTCCCAAGTCTTTGTCTATACCTGCCACTGACCTTGCAAACCATCCCAGTCAGTTGCCACCATCAGAGGCAGTCTCAAGGGACCTGGCTGGATTGCCACCAAGATAAACTACTCACAATGACAGGAAAGCATTTTTCAAATACAAAGTGCTCTAAAAACCATGAATAGAAATTCCAAGCCTCAGGTACAAACTGAAAACCATATAGTGTTTATTCTTTTAGTTCAGCAGGTATGTTCTTATTTGTGATAATCAGGTTCTCTCACTTAACTAAGAATACATCCAGCAGGACTAAGTGCAGACTAACCCACAAATCCAAAGGCCAGAAACCACCAGGGCTCTATGGCAACACAGTAAGTCCCAGACTGCCTTCCCTTTTCAAGGTCCACACACTTGGGCTGCATGTCCCACATCACACTTCTTTGGGGACCCTCATTCTTGCACCCTCAGCAGGTGCACACTCACACATGGAACGGGGATATGAGCACCATTTGCCCCATTGCACGTAGAAGTTCTACTCTCTCTCCAGGGTGATTTTAATATTTTTGTTCTTTATGCTAAATATTATATACCAAGTCTTTGAGACTGTTCTACATTCATACTCATGGGAACAATGATTAATAAGTCCAGATTGAGCACATTTTGTCCAAGCGTTACATTCCATTCTATGGCCTGTGGACTAGAAAATCCCCTTCCCTATTGACCCTGAAGATGGTATGCCATCTTAAATAGATTAAGAAAGGCCAGCTGGGTGTAATGGCACATACCTGTAATTTCAGCACTCAGGAGGCTGAATTCAAGGCCAGCCTGGACTACACAGTGAGTTCAAGTCTCTCCTCAACTATAAAGTGAGAATTGTCTCAAAAAACATACAGAAATCAAAACAAACAAAAGGGTAAGGCCCAGCAGATTAGAAGAGCACAACTCTGGGTGTGTCTGTGAATGACTGACACCTAGGCCAACAAACTTTAGTGCTAAAATCCACCCTGGATGTGGGTGACACCAAATAACAAGCTTATAGCCTGGACAAGGTAGAAGGAAAAGGAAGAAAATGGAAGAAGGAAGTTTTGGGAAAGCTCCAGGCCTCACCATTGCTTTGGACATGGCTCTTCAGTTTCTCCAGCTTTCTAATACAGACCCGCACTGGCAGCTCTTCAGCGAGCTTCCAGGCCTTCAGCCTTGGACTGGAGCTGTGCCCTTCGTGCCTCTGGCTCTTCTGCTTCCATCTTCCTGGGCTGAGCTGCTACAGAATCTCCCAGCTCTCCAGCATACAGACCACCATTGTGGATTCTCGGATAGCTTGGATCCTATCCAATAAATTCCCTTGCAAATTTGTACATTCATTTTCTATTGATTCTGTTACTCTAGAGAAGCCCAAGTAACACATCTGTTGATGCCACAAGATGAAAGCAAGAAGCATCTTGGCCACCCAGAACACCATGACATTGTCCTCCTGTCTTTTACTGTATCCTGCTCTCGCCATCTGCTCCACCAGTGTACATACCTATCCCTTCTACCCACCATACTCAACAGTCTCCCATGTGGGGACCAATGCAATATCTTGACTGTTTGCCAACAACAACATGTACACTGGGGACACTGCGTATAAGCGGTTTTCATTGCCTGCCCATCAGATGATAAGATGGAACCTTCCCTATGTGAATTGTCATTTTAAACCGGGTCAATGAAAGCTAGCCAGATTTAAGAAAAGTTGGCCACACACAAGAGGCTAATGCATAAAGACCACTGCGCACATGCATTTGATATGAATAAAGATGCTTGCATTCGCTGACACCACTGAGGTCACGATCAAATTCCCTTGTAAAAAAGGAAGTGCACAGAAATCCATAGTCCCACTGTGTGACAAATGATGCTGTGATCACAGACCCTTCTTTAAAACTCCTGCTAATTCAGGTGGCAGGATGAAGTGTGCCATGTCATAATTAATCCCTCATGTATTGCAAGCAATTTAATGTCAAAATAATCAACAGCAGCTTTTTTCTACCCCTTTGTGAGTACATAATAAATACTGTCATTTAGCTGCAGCAAACATTGGATTTCTTTCCTGGTCTTTGAATAACGCTATTTGTGAAGTAAATATCAGACTTCCTTCTCCATTTTCCCCCTCCCCAAGCCCCGCAAACCACATATATATATCCACTCCCTAGAGAAAAAGTCTCAGATGTCAAAAGCAAAGAACTGTGCTTACTGTCTACTTGGTATCTTGCACTGTGATGTTTCTTGGAATCCAAACACCAAACAAGAGCAAACACAAAAAGGAAAAAGAAAAAATTTGGAGTGAAAATAGTATCCCTTCACTATTTGTCATTTATTTTTTCCTCAGGGATTACTGGCATGGAAGTGACAGTTATTATTATTATCTTGCTTTGCAAGGTTAAGTCCTAGCTATGACATGAATTGCATTGTATTGTTTGGGTAAAACCCGGTTCACTTTGCAAACAAACTGTGTCAGAGAAGTGACCAAGTGCGGCCACCTGTCTCCACAGAGGTAAAGCATGCACAGCACAAGGTCTCAGTTTCTTCTTCAGCCAATACTCCTTCCAAGAGGTCTTGCTAAGCAGTGTCTGTGGCATCCTCCACTTCCAGGGGGCCAGTGTTCTTTTTGTTTCAGATAGAAGCTCTCCTGTTAAATTAATATAGAGATCAGAAAGAGCGCTCCAGGAGCATGGTCCATGTGTATAATTAATCTCCGGTTACTTTGTGTGAGAAGCCACACAGCTAAGATCTAGGCATTGAAGAGACACCTCACAACAGGTGAAAAGACCAACACATTACTCTGTTACTTTAACAAATCCTGTGTGTAAATGTTTTTTAAATAGCAAAATGGAACACAGTACCCAAGAAGATCTTCTTGGTGATTAGTTTTAATTATCATGGACAGGAATTTCCTATGAAGTCACCTTATGTGTACCCGTTGGTATCTTCTAGTCTTTTATTGTTAGAAAAAAAGTGAGTTTCTCCTGCAGTAATTTATGCACATGTTGTAGACATGCAAGAAACTTACAAGTAAGATTGCATAATTCTTGTGATACTCTTTTACACTATTACTGGTTTTTATTTCACTCATGTGGATAGTGTCTACTTTGCCAAAAGCTTCAGAAAGAGGATCCATATAACATGGAGATGAAGGGAACACATTTCAAGCTTTCGTGTATGTGTGTGTACATATGTACATGTACAGATTGCAGAATAATTGCAAATTATAGAATGACCATGAATTTGATCGCCAGCACTACTTAAAAGCAAAAGAAAAGAAACTTATAGACTAAAATGACCCTGAACATTAGTTCCCGAGAGTCAAGAACTGTTCTTCATTTCCAGTTGAATTCCGAGATCCTGGTACAATATTTTACATACTTTGGCTATTCCATCGCTGTCCTTGGATGACAGTGTTCACTTTGGGAGAACTCACAAATCCATGTTAGAGTGTAGGCCACACACACAACGCACTACAATTTTAGGAGTGTTTTAAGAAGCTGTACAGCCAGTTGCATGTGCCTTTAGTTCCAGTTCTGAGGAAGCTGAAGCAAGAGGATTACCTAAGCCCATGAGTTCAAGGTCAGGTTGGAAGCCCAGTGCCATAGCTTACACCTGTAATCCTAGCACTTGGGAGGCTGAGGCAGGAGAATCACAAATTCAAGCCCAGCCTGGGCTACTCAGCAAGACTCCATCTCAAAATAATTATGAATTAATTGCATAAAGAAATAAAAAGTTGCTGCACCATACTCTCTCTTTCCTAGATATTAACACAGATATAAGGACACTGGTAAGTAGTTGCAAGGTATGGAATATCTGTGGAGGCTCACACAATAAGTCTTTATCTATGTTTGATACTTCTTTTGAATTGTCCAGTTAGATTAGCTGGCCAACTACCCAAACATTTCCAGAATGGAGAGCACCCAGCTAGAGTCCGGGCAGAATAGACTGTGGAGGGTGGCTGCAGGGAGTGGGAAGGAGACAGGGACACTGATGGACCTCCTGAGATGGCAAGGCGAGGCAGGTTTGCCTGCAAGGCTGAGGACAATAAAGCTGACCACTTCTGCTGGCTGACTCTATCGCAGTACCTATATCTTTATTACCAGGAATAGCACCACCATCCACACAGTTTTGTTCCTTGTAAAGTGGCTTTAGATGTGCAGGGGCAAAAACAAAGCACAGGAAGGTTTGCAGAAGCAGCATTTAAAACCACCAAATCAATCTCCCTTGTAGACTTTTCTTTTAAAATAAACTTATCTCTGTAAACTGCCTCTTGAAGCTTTCGCTTTCACAGGAGAGTTTCACTGTTTTATGAGCTGGCGGTAAAGTCCTAAAACTAGCAGCCCCTGCAGGAGACACTGGCACATCCGCTATGGAAGTACTGTCAGGAAAATAAAATGTAGCAATGGAGTCACTATAAATTCACTTGTGCTCACATACACACACTGTACATCGTGTGTGGACCACAAGAGAAAAACTCCCTTACCCCATCTGCTCTTCAGGAGGACATACGATAGCACAGATACCAACCCCTTAACCTCCTTCACACTATTCTTAGCAAATGCACCAGAGACAGAAGCCATCCAACAGCTGAAGTGGCAGGTCCGCGAGTGTTTCACTCTAGCACCATTGGGCTGTTTGCAAGATAAGAATAGACATAAGAATATTTCACCAGTGTCACCGCTTAACGATGTAATATGACAACCTCCATGAAACTGATTAGCATAAATCAACATAATGCCCACTTTATAGCATCAGTCTTGAACACTTTCATCTTGACATAGTAAGAGGTAAAAGACAATGCATGAAGACTGTTAAGATTCTGCTAGGCTGTTGTAGATGTTATGGTTTAGATCTAAACTGTCCTCCAAAACCCTCCTATTTGGAAAATGACTGTATCTTTGGAATGCTGTGTTCATCAGGTGATTCCTCCACTGATGAGTTCATACCTGACGGCACCCTTAGGAGGCAGGGTCTGATTGGAGGGGGTCCCTGGTGGCATAGGGACCCCCTCCAAAGTATGCATTCTCGTCCCGGGCTACTCCCTTCCCTATCTGCTTCCTGGATGCCATGGGCTGAGCTCCTTCTCCTCTAGCTTGCCTTGCTGGCCCTGGAGCCAGCCAACCATAGACTGAAATGGAGCCAGAATAAACCTCTCCATCTGTCAGTCGAGGGCGTTCAACACTTTGTTACAGAAACAGAAAGTTGACTAAGATGACAGATGATAGCTAAGGTATACATGAAGATGGAGCCAGGCACCAACATACATCTGTCAACATACTGATCTCGAGCACCTTTATTTTCATCCCATGAGCATCACACAAATAAATGCGTGGTTTCTTGACTATGGCTAACAAAAACAGCTAGAATTATCTTCATGATCCAAAACAGTTCTGTGGTTAGGCAATGTGACTTAGAAGTTTCCTGCTTCACTTAAGCACATTTGGAGCACTGGAGATAGAATTCCTGAAGTTCAGACTATGGACGATTGTACCTCACAGAGCCTAAGCCCATGCAGAGGAAGGGAGTAAAACTGCCTCACTGAGTGACATTTTCAAAGTTGATGGATGAGCCTGGTTTGTATGCACCATCCCAGCAATGGCTAACACATCCCCCTTAATTTCCCTCTCTTCCCTCAAGCTCTCTTGGTTTTTTAAAAAATCTCATCCAATTATTTTTTTAATGACTCTTCATTTTAGCCAATTGAGAAAACTGAAGCACTGGAAAATGTGCCGAGGACATTTTCTTTAACATGCCATAAGGTGGGAATGCATGGTCAATAAAACCTTCTTGAGATTTGGAATACCCAGAACGCTTGCTTGGGTACCATTAACTCTTCACTGTATCTATAGGATGCCCGGATTTTGGTCCTGAAGATAAACCCGATAGTACAGTGGTATATGAAATGGCTTTCAGGTTGTAGGAAGATGGTCACGCATTCATATGCAATTTTCCTCCCTGGTCTATCATGCAAGGAACACTCAAGTGATGATAAACACAAGGGCTTCCTGCAAGAGCAATGCTAGATGTGTTTCTTCCCCTCCCCCATTCCACCTCTTGAGCACTGGAAAGAAAAAAGCAGTGTGGGGTTTTGCTGTTGCGCACTTCTGCAGCGATAAAAGCATTGCCATATGCTGAATTCTTTTGTATCTTGTGCACTGTACCAAGCACTGTACTCTTGTATATAATTTTTAATTTTTAAAAATACCCCTTTGCTATGTTTGAACCCATTATATAGATGAGAAACAGGGCTTTAAGTAGCTCTCTCCTTTCCAGCAGCTTTAGAACCCAAGATGAGGGCAGCCTTGCCAGTTAGGTCCTGCGCTGAGTTACCTAGGCCATCAGTGGCTTCTGCGGTTGTTTAGCAACAGTAGGAGTTAAGCTAAGAGGTGTAATCCAGCTAATAAGTAATTATTGAATTCCAGCTATGTGCTCAATACTAAAAAGAAAATAATAAGGCAATTAAACATTGTTCACTTTTTTTTTCCACTGCTTTTAACAAACAGCTTCTGAAAGGGCACCCTTTGAGTAACAGAAAAAAAAACTCCCTGCTCAATTACTTATTCTCTTCCCACTTTGCAAGAAATTACCAACAATTATTTCGGTACTACATTGTTTGAATTTAGTAAAAAAAAGAAAAAGTATACAAATAGTTTATATATTTTAATTGGATGACCATTTTGAAATTTAATTTAGATTTAAATCTAAGCTCTCAGAAAATACAACCCTGGCAGTTTTTAAAAACAATTGGGCATGGTGGCTCATGCCTGTATTCCCATTCCTCTGGGAGACTGAGACAGGAGGATCTCAAACTTGAGTCCTTCGTGGGCAATTTAGTGACTTAGCAAGATCTTGTCTCAAAACAAATTAAAAAATGGTTAGAGATGTAAGTCAGTTCCAACAAAGGCCCTGGGTTTAATCCCCAGTCTCCCCCATAAAAAAGGCAATTGCTCATAAATATGGCTTAGCCTCCCCAGTACTCTGTGAGCGGGGGGAAAGGACTGCTGTAAATATTTGGTCAATTTATTTAACTTAAGTGCATCCTTACAGCTTTGAATTTCGGTTCCTTGAATTTAATTCATTCTCTATTTCAAGTCATGAATCAATAAGAATTTGAGGTGGTCTTGCAATACAGAAGTTATCTTTTTTAACATTTAAATGATTTTTGAAGTATCTCACATAACGTCTTCAACAGCAATACCTTTGCATTTCCACCACTGAACTGGTGAGTTCAACCACAGACAGTCAAATCGCCTTTATGACTCATACAAATTGCTGCATGACACGTGTGGAAACTAGGATTTATTGTCAAGAGCTGAAAGAGCCAGTGTATGGGATGGGTTCTGATTTGATGTGGTATGTAGACAGACACACTGACACGATCTTCTTACCAGTCATGGATAGAAACAGATCAGTTACAATCCAATGGCCACTGATAAAATTACTGCATTTGTTAAAAATGATTAAGGAAATCATTTCAATCATCCAAAAAGTTCATTATGCCCAGTCTTAGGATTTGAACAGTTGTGATGGCAAGATTGGTAATTTATGAGTTATTGGTATCATGCAAGGATAATGAAAATAAATGCATTGATTTGAGAATATGTATGCCAGATTTTTGCATATAAATAGACTTTAAAAATCCTATTGTGTTTTATGACTCCATATAAATAACAAAACAACTTCATGACTTGGAAATAAAACATCTACACCTAAAACACTCCAATAAGACAGCTTGGTTTCTCCATTAAGTCTCTCCGGTCATGCCCACGAATGGGCAAATGGAGCCCTGCCTGGGTAGGTACAGAAGCAAATGTGATCAGTGCTTCTGAAGCATGGATGTGCTCACACTCACCCAGAAGTCCTGCTGAACAGAGAGTCTGATTCTCAGAGCAAAGGTGAACAGACAGCATCCATTTTTAACAAGGTTCTGAGTGATGCACTTGCCACCAGCTGCTGGACCACACCCCCGCAGCAAAGCCCTGGGCTCCTCAGTGCTTCCAAAGGTCTTTTCTGTAGCTGAACCCTCTAAGAAATGATTCAGATTTAGAATAAAAGTAAGTTTCTATAGCTGTCATAAGGAACATGATATCCAGAGTTATCTGGAGGATATTTTTAAATAAGTATGGTCTAAATAAAGCTTGATAAGCAGCTTTGTAATTTCACAGGTCAGTGCTGTTTAACTCTAGAATTTCCGATCTATGAACTTTCTTATTCATCCTTTCACTGTCCCAGTAAATGGCTCTCTGTATTTAGGTGAAAAAATACATGTAAACAAAACCATTTTAAACCAGCAGCAAAGCTGACATGTTTCCAGAAACCAAACATAGTAGTCTCCCTTATTCATAGTTTTACTTTCTGTAGTTTTAGAGGCCCGTGAGCAGCCACGATCCCAAAAATTTTAAATGAAAAAAATCATTATTTAAAATTGTATGCTGTTCTGAGGCGGGGAAGAATTCGTGCCCATCCTGCTTCATTCCTCAGCCCTTTGCCTAGCGTACCCACTCTATATGCTGCCCACCCATCAGCCAGGGCCGCCATCTTGGTTCTCAGTATAGTATATAGGGTATATAGGGTTAGCTGTTATCTTTGATTTTAGACAGCCACTGAGGGTTGGGGAACACATTTCTCATGAACGCATTATTCCAAAAGGTTTTTATGTCTCTTTCTTTTCCTTTATCTTCTCCTTCGGTCCTGTTCCTATTCTTTCTATCCCTTCTCTGCCTCCCTTTCTTCCTTCTCTTTCTCTTTCTTCCTTTATCAAGGAGAAAGCACTTTGAATTTAAAACCTCCAGATAGCACCTCCTCTACCAATGTGTTCATTGCTACATATAACTAACAGATGTCCATGCTGTTTTAAGCACTGGAGCGGTGAGCTCACAGCCCCTGCATGTGTGCAAAAAGGGAGCCCCAGTCTAGTCCTGGCCTTCTTGTAAAGAATAGGAAACAACACCAGCAATTCACAAAGCTCCCCAGCAGACACATCTGAAATCTATAAACTACTCAGAACTATAAATCTATTTATTAGAAAATCATCTCTGAGAATAAAGACATGTTACATTTACAAAATGTTATGCAAGTGTCTTCTCACTGCATTTTAACTCTTTGTTCCACTCTTTGTTTCAAAATGATCTGCACTGACTTTTTCATAAAGAAATGTAAACGTTAACATTTTTCCTATTCCCCTGATTATACAGCAACTTAACATTAAGGCTAAGATTTTAGAAATCAATTGCCCAAGAGCAGGCAAATGACTTTGTTAAAGATATTTTCACTGATCTTACTAATTTAAAACTTCAGGCTAGTATTTTACGAAATTCTCCAGCTGCAAACACTCACATAGGACAGTGTACACATTATTTTCTGAATAGCTGCAGCCCTACTTTGACAGCTCCTTTCAAAGGAAGAGATTGACCCAAATAACAACAACAAAAGATTCATATTCAATTTTAAACTATTGACTACTTTATAAATCTCAAACCACTAACTAAATCACATCAATGTAACTTTGGCAATGTCACATTTTATTCTCAAAACACTCACATACAAATGAATTACAAATAGAGTACAATTTAATATTAAACTTACTCAAGTGATTATTGATATAAAATTTGGCTAGCTCTTGAAAGACCTAGAAAAGTATCAACTTTCCCAACTTTCTTAATCTCAGTTTAACAAAATATATTTTCATTTAGAATACTAATTTTTTCAACTCATTGGGAAAACTTAAATATTCCTTTAATAGTCCAAAGTATATGTATTTTACAAATTCATTATTTCTGAAAGTCTTCTCTTTTCATCTTAAAATGCATGAGTAACAGAAGTTCCAATTTTATCTCAGTATTCACTTCTATGTTGATGAATATGCCTTCCTTTCTTTTCTTTTTTATTTGGATAAAAATCACATGATATTGTTTTCCTTTCTTTTTTATTAAAATGTTATATGTGATTATATAGGGATAAAGTAGCACACACCAAATGAAGTAAAGATAAAATTTTGAATCTGAAAAATAGCCTGATGGACCAACCACACAATATAAGAAAGCTCTAAATCATCAGTAGCCATAAATCAGTCATGCCACTCAAATTCACATTTGTAATGTAATTTATTTTAGAGAAAATTTACAACTATAGGAGCTTCACTATTTATTAGGTAAGGGGGGGGCAGAGATCTGGGTGAAGTATTTTTGTCATTAATTTGTTTTATAACCTATTAATTCAGATAACTTGTAGCATATAAACAATCTCAGTTGCTTTATCTAAACATGGCAAATTACCCTGTGATTTTCAACATGGGTTTGGGTGGACCGATGACTCTTATAGAGTCTTTTAACCTGAGAGGCCCTGATTTGATAGAAAGATGCTCTCAGCAACCTGACTGAGCCGAATATAATGTTTAAAGAGGGCCTCATCCCCAGAGAGCAATTTTCCTTCATGATATTGCACATTTTTATAATTGTTATTACACATGTACTACAAAACTAAACCTACAGTCACTTTAATTTTTGCTAAAAATTGGGCATGTGTTTCTGTTGCTAGGTTCTTATCCTCCAAAAATGATCCTATTATCCTTTACCCGAGGTGTATCTGGTCTAGGTTGTAGTACACTGAAATGCATTCATGAATGTGTGATTGACACCCCTTTCTTAAAGATGGAGGGACCCCATCTTGGAAGAAGAACACTTCTGTGTGCAAAGATATGTATGACAAAGGCAATTTTTGGAAATACCTCCTAGATCTATTTCTTTAACTCAGGTTGTTCTTATTTTGTATTTCCTATATATAAAAATTTTATAGTAGAATAGAACAAAGGCTAAATGAGACTGTGTATGACTGTTTCTTGGGTTTCTAGCAAACTGAATCTATTATGTGCTATTTTGTTCTCTCAGTGATATGCTAAAGAGAAATGTTTGGTTTTTAATTATATACATGTGGTGTTCAGCAGGTACTAGAAGTGATATTTTAAGCTTCCTCAGCTTTGTTTCAAGAGTTGAGTATATTAATTCCTATGCAAATCACTCCATGGCAGAGTTCACTGTCACACTGATGCTGGAAAAAGAAACTTCCATATATTACTTGGAAAAGAGGGAAGAAATCCTGGGAGAGCATAGGAAGATCAGAGGAACACATTAAGACGAGTCCTTCTGAACGCCCCAGACTTGCAATGTTAAATCACATGGATTGGACTCCTTGTGTGGGGGCAGATAAGAATGCACAAAAGGGACCACATTATTAGAATCAGAGAAGGCAGTCAGAGGAGATTTGAGGGGCTCAAAAGCTAGCAGACTGCTCATCCCAGCAAGAGTTAAGAGTAAAACAGGTAAATTTATGAGAACATGCTGGTGAGTATTTTACTAGGAAAAATTATAACAATACATAACCTTTAAACATTAGCTTTTAATTTCAAAGTAATTTGAAACTAAATTTAAATAAAAGCAATGTAACAACACTTTCTATTGATCTTTCATCATTACTGGCTACAACCCTTCAGAATTTACTGACTGAAGAGAAATAAATTTTCCCATTACCTTGTAAGAGAATATATAGCCCAGCATCCAAAGATACTTCATATTTTATTGTTTAAGAACTTGAACCACATTGTGGGCATGAGGTAACAACATTGTAAATCCCATGATACTGTTTGTTTTTCCAACAGGATCACCTTTCTCATGCTTCAGAAATTGAAGGCTTTGGGTTTTCTTTTAGTAAAACTTGATAGTTTTATAATTTGGGCAATTAAGCATGATTATCAGTCCACCTACCTTCCATCCAGGAGGGAACGGACTGTCATTGCCACCAGGTAAATGGTGTGGAATGAAGAGCAGAGAGAAGAGACCACCAGAATTCTGAGTCACAAGGTTCATGCTCAGGCCATGTTTTAATGCTTCCCTGAATTTACAACATACATGAACTGCATGTGCATATCACAGGTTAGAAACACATATTTATTTTCTAAATATTTGGGTAATAATTCAAACCCCAATAGAATTTTCGCTATAATAGACACATTATTTATTATAGTTGGCCTCAAAGGAAAATCAAATAGATCATTTACTATGAACAAAGCGGAAATTGTCATCCAAAGACAAGTGAGACATGGACAGCTATATTTTACCTATTGAGTCTTGGTCCTTCCGGAACTTTCAGCAAGCTGAATTCTCCACCCAGAAGAGTGAGGGCATCCTGGCTGATGACTCCTTGGTTTGAACGTAGAGGGGTACACTGGGAGGCAGTGTGAGAGGAGACAAAATTCCCAGTGCTGTGGCTCTCGATCATCCTTCAGTATGCACCTGAGGCCAGTGCCTCTCCTTTGACCTTTGTGTGTAGCCCTTGGGCTGTTGCTGAGCCCCTCCCCATTGTCTGAATTAAACCAAGGAGAGCTAAGAAGAGTTAACTTATTTTGGAGGGAATTTCTCTGTCTGTCATTTATCAACTCCTGGCTTTGTCTAGGTGACACTTGTGCATTCACACGGTATCAGCATTTTCTCACAGATCTAAAAATGAAGTCAATTCTCCAGGGATAAATAGATAACTCTGCAAGATGAACCCTGGGCCCTGATGTGCTGGGATCTCTCTGTGTGCCCAGGTGCACAGAAAATGCGTGTACATCTGGTGGGCGTGTGACAGTTGAACAATGCCACCATGAACTCTTCCACCATGATTTGCTACCTGTCCCCAAAAACCTAGAAACCTGGACTCTGGCCAGAAGTAAATGAGCAGAACAAATGAAAGAAAGAAAGAATGTCTTTGTAGTATTTATGGTCCATGGTCTAAGTAGAAGCAGGAAATACCAGAAATTTCCAAAAGAAGGGCTACTTCCAGCAGATTTTCAGACTAATTTTCATAAGCACATTTGCTTATGCAAGAGACTTAGACAGTTTGAATTAAGCATTTGAACTTCCGGGTGCTCATTTGAACCAAAGCCAAACTCTGAACTTTTCAGGTTTCCCTGTCATTAATCAAAATTCCGAAGATCAATGGCATGTAATGAATCAAGCATAATAGCCACCATCAGTTGAGATAGCAAGAAGCGGCACCAAGGGAGCACTGGCGTGCACGTGGGATCAAAATCTGGCTGACTGTGAATACCAAGTGAGTCAGCACTGCAGTCCCATCCCAAGAAAGCTGATACAGTGCGTCAGAGGCGCTGTGCCACAGAAAAGGAAAGGCTGTGGTCTGCCACATCCCGTGAACAATGACCACAACTACAGCCTTGTGACCCTCAGGGAGGCCTAGAAGTTCATGTGCTGCCTTGACCTCTTCAAGCCCCGTGCCTGTTGGATTTCATCCATTTGGACTTGAGCATTAAGTGTGAAGCATCTCATGCTGTTTAGGGTGGGGAGCTCCCCGAGCCACCTACATAAGAGGAAGCAATCAAACAGGAGTGAGGGCATCAGGAGAGGACAATTTTGCAAATTCAAGGGCATTTCTTAAAAGGTTTCAGAAATAAGAGCTAGAGAAATTGTCCTACAAATGAGGGTTTAAAATACTACTTGAATCCATCCTTGAGTCAAATGTGTTTACGTCATGCACTCTCAAGGGAAGCCATGTTGTCAGGGATGGAACCCTTACCTGGCCCTTGTATCCTGAGAACATACATTCCACAGAGGCTCCCTGGCACCCTAGATCCACAGGATGATAACAGATGTGTTGAAAAACTATGGCATCTGATCAAATGGGTTCGAAAAAGACTGACTTTATTACTAACATGCATTTTCAACCATCAAATTTATTTGTAGAACTAATATTTCAGGACAATTTTCTGGGAAATGTGAGTTTATATAATGACATTTCTGCTTAAAAAGAAAATAAGTACACTAATAAAACATACTCTTGATTTTGTCTCCAGTAATTAATTAATCAATTAACTTAAAAAGGAAGCAAAAAGATAAGTTAACTTAAGGTACCCATGAACAAATCATTTCCCTTCCATTTTCTGTTGCTCCACCCACCAGCACTGATCCCTGCCTTTAGATGTAAAGCAAGTCTCAAAACAATGAATGCCTCTTCCTCTTTCTTGGTTTATCCTTTCCATTGAGAACTACAAGACTATATTTAATCCTGTACAAATTTTTAAAATTGGGGCAGGAACTTAAAAGTGTACCTAACAATAATACCATTGCTCTGGGTGTAGAGGCAAACACAAAATATGCATTAATAAGTATTTTAATGTTTGGCTTGGAAAATTCCATCTGTTGTTACCCATAATGTATGATTTAGTCAATGCTTTTGTTTACAGAATACATGTGTTAAAATTCAGTGCTTATAAAATCTTCCAGGAAGATATTCTGGAAAATTCTTTCTCCAAAATAATCCTGAAGTCATAGAGTGATTAAAGGGAAGGATGGAGGGTTTAAGGTAGACAGGGAGAGAGAGAGTACATGTGAAAATATAGATAACGATGAGCAATTTGGCAAAGAAATATAGCCACCTAAGGTGGGAAAGTAAGTTTGATGTGCTGGACCATATTGAGATTTACTTATTGTCAAGAGGAAGACCATCAAGGGTCATTTATTTTTAAAAGATGTGAGGATCATTTTGCACAAGAATGTTTAAATTTAGTTTAGATGAATGTGTCTTTTTTGCAAATTGAAATCAATTTGACTATTTCACTGGTATTTGTCCTCACTATCACTGACTGACAGAGAGAATACTACACACACCAGCACTGTACAACTCATAGTGGCATTATTACAGCTACAGCAATACAGCCATTCAGAAATTATTAAGCAAATATTGTGGAATAGGGGTCGTACTAGTTACTAGGGACAAACCCATGATTCAGACATAGTTCTTGTCTTCAAAGAATGTGTAGACTACTTCTACAGAATGGAAAAAGATCTATTTGGTTTCAAGGACATTACAGTGTGTACCCAAAGGAAAACTTCTCTCTTAGATAATAATTATTCTACTCAAGAATTAAAATGTTTTAGTAAAAAACAATTTCAAATAATTTCTTATCTGGACAAGGAACCAAGATGTCAAATACAAAAGATATCATCACTATATTCTTATATTAGTCAAGTTGTCCCTTAGGTCACTGTTAGAATAATTAAGTAACAAGCAAGTAAAGCATCCTTTACCCCAAATCCTGGCATTTTATAGATATCTTACTAGAAAAAGTTAGCTGTTTCTCTAAACTTGGATATTTGCCAAATGAATGAGAAATGGGTAGTTTATTCAAAAATTTTCTTCAGCAACAGGCTAACCATAAAAATGAACAAAGTTAAATAAGTTTCATCTTCAAGGAAAATATGTTCCTGTTGAATTTTAAAATATGTGAAAAAGTGAAGCCAAGACAATAATAAGAGGTTATGGGGTAAATATTTATAAAAGTTTGGGATGAGGACAAAGCCTTGAAAAGCAGGACATCAAAACCAGGAACCTCCAAGCAAGGACAGACAGATGAGATACATCCCACCCACAGTCAGGGAGTGGGGTTAATGCGCTGCTTGGCATACAGGATGTATTAGTTTCCTATGGCCACATAACAAATTACCACAAGTTCATGTCCTATAGAAAGGTGGATTTATATATACAATGGATTATTCAGCCACAAAGTGGAAGAAAATCATGTCATTTGCAGAAAAATGGGTAGAAGTAGAGACCTTATGTTGTGAGAGAAACCAAACTCAGAAAGTTAAATACCACTTTTTCTCTTACGTGAAAAATCTAAAAAATAAAGAAGTGATGAAATAGATTTTTAGAGAAAAGGAGAGAAGAGGATTGGGGGAGGAGAAAAAGAACTGGGTATAATGGGGCTGAAAATAGTTAAAATATGGACCTCACTATTGTGTAAAAATAATACGCACTAATAAAACCACAAATATTTCTGGTTTGGGGTCACAACTCTAGCGCATCCCATTTGGGTCTTCTGGGGGCTGGGGATTTAGCTCAG
>NW_004955402.1:58861085-58916888 GCF_000276665.1 Chinchilla lanigera | reverse complement strand
TTTTTTTTTTTTTTTTTTTTTTTTTGTCACCAAACCAGCAACAGAGAGTAAATTGGGAGTTGGAAACAGAGGAAGTCACCACATAACAACCAAGGAAAAACCTTCAGAAAAGACAGCAGCTCTCTGGTTGAGAGAAAGAACAGATGTGAAGACACATGATAACCTCAACTATCAGAGTCACCACTGACTAAAAGGGCCTTGTGTATTTCCTCACCTGTTAGTCACTCAGGCCCCACAAAAGTGCAAGCTCCTTCATGACTCCAAGGGTTAAAACATCAAAGAGTAATGCTGAAGCCCAACAATGAACATGAAGGAAAAGTTTAAAAAAACAAACCCAAGAATGACCAACATTAAGTTCAAATGAATAATTTAGATTCTACCAAAGTAATGTATCGATCACCCAAGACCCTAACGCTATGCAAGTGGCCACTGTTGGCAGTGGTGTCTGTGTCCTGGGCATCAACATAGCACCTCCATGTTAGTCCTTACTAGACATAAATCTTTGAGAGCACGACATCGTGCAGTGGTCTCTCAGCCACCAGCGGATAGGGTTGGTTGCCTCCAGGGGCTCACCATGCACATGGCCAGCATCCATCCGCTCTCTACCTTCACCACCGATCACTATTGTAAGAGTCTCTCAGTGAAGGAGTATGTTTCCCAATTCCTCTGGATTTCACCAGGGGACATTTTTTCACTCCCCTGACTGCAGTCTTTGAGCTGCTGTCCCTTTGCTTTATGCTACTGCCATGAAGCTCTGGACTCACAGAGACTTGGACTCACAGCATGGCTCCACTGAGCTATTACTATCTTTCCTTTTCATTTAGTTATTAGTAAAATGTTGTCCATATGTTTCTGAAAATAGTTATGAGATTTACACAACACCTACATCTTTTAGTTAGCATCTATTATTGTTTCAGTTGTTTCCAGTGCTTTACCCTGGTTATATATTTCAGCTACATATAAACCAAATGCTCCTTATAAATTATCTAACTTGGTCTTTTTATTCTGTATGTGCCTCATATCAGAAGAAAATGCATTTGGAATCTCAAGTCTATGAGCTAACCATGCAAGTAGGCACCTTTTGATATCCTTATTAGCTACATAGCAGGCTATTATCAGCTGTAGAAGCTCAAGACTAGAAACATGCACTGGCAGATCTGTAAGTTCACTATTCAGTAGCGACAGGGACAGAAATATGTATGGATATCATATTTTCGATGTTGTTATTCAACACAAATTTTGTCTAAAACCCCCACCCAAATTCAGTCCCAGCAACTTTATTAATGTAAATTAATTTCTGATAGTTTAGTACACCATTGAATGGCTAATAAGGATTTTAATATCCCCAGACAAAAATGTGAGTTCATTCAAATGGCTAAAATATATTGTCATTAATTCTGATAGAAATGATTTCCAATGGGCTGAATCTAGAGAAATGGTTGATTAAATAGGAAAGATAACAGAAAAAAAAATACACCTAGGTTGATCTATTCTAAGAAAGAAGAAAATGAGAGGAAAATATAGGATGAATAGGTTTATTGCTACAAGATTGGACTTCTCATATTCTTTATTCAAACTCTCGCTTCCAGCGTTTGTGGGAGAAAATGGACAGCCTATACTGATGCAGTCAACTTCTAACTGCATTGAGGCTTGGAGGGGTGTCTCTCAGTGATAAAGCACTTACCTAGCACATATGAGGCCCTGGGTTCAATTTCCAGTACTAATAAGTAAGCCAACTATATCAAAATTCAGAAGGGGGGCGAAGATAAAAATAGCACTTATTAGTTTCTCTTTATGTGCTACCACAGTTCTAAGTATTTTGCAAACAGAATCACATTTTTCAGCTATCATTTTCAATTCTCTTTGGTAGACTTTATTTATTATTTTAGTTTGAGATTCACAGCAAGACTGAGCAGAAGGTACAGATTTCCCACTTATTCCACACCCTCACACATGCACAGCCTCCTCCACTATCAATATCCTGCCCGAGAGTGGTGTACGTGTTACCAACAATGAACCAACACTGACACATCATTAGCACCCAAAGTCCAGAGTTCACATCAGGATTCACTCTCTGTGTTGTATGTTCTACAGATATGGACAAATGAATAATGACATGTATGCATATTTACTACTGTAATGTTATATGGGACAGTTTCACTGCCCCCAAAACCCTTTTTCCATTCGCACACACCCAAATCCTGACAAGCACTGAGAATTTAACTGTCTCCTTAGTTTTTGCCTCTTCCAAAATGCCGTGTATTGGAGTCAAATAATAGATAACCCTTTTAAATTGGCACTTTTCACTTAGTAACATATATTTAAATTTCATTCATGTCTTATCATGGCTTGATAGCTCATTTCTCTTTGGCTGTAACTAGAATTCCATTGTCTGGATATACCATAGTTTGTTTATTCATTTGTCTATTGAAGGCCATCTTGACTGCATCCAACTTTTTGGCAATTATGAATTACACAGCTATAAACATTTGTGTACAGGTTTTTGTGTATAGATAAAATTTCAACCCCATAAGGTAAATACCAAAAAGCTATTATTGTTGGGTCATATGGTAAGAATATGTTTTGTTTTAAAAAGAATAACTCCAGATTATTTTCTAAAATGGCTGTACTATTTTGTGTTCCCCTGGCAACACAATACCATATACCCTTTGTTGCACCATTGTGCACGTCCCCATCATCCCCAGCACTCGGTGGTGTCAATGTTTTGGATTTGGGTCATTCTAATAGATGTGGGCTATACCTTATTGCTGTTATTGCTTTGAATTATTGACTGTGCTTTTTTACTTTTTTTTTAACTTTATGGCATATGGCAAGGTGACAGCTAACATTATACTCAGAGGTGAATGATTGGAGACGTTTTCTTCAACAAGACAAGGATGCTGTGTTCTCAATACTTCTATTCAGTGTAGCACTGAAAGTCCTACCCAGTTCTACCAATCTTTTTTTTTTTTTTTTGGTTTTTCTCAGGTACCGGGAACCGAACTCACGACCTTGCATTTGCCAGGCAGGCGCTTTTGCCACTGAGCTAAATCCCCAGCGCCCCCAGTCCTACCAGTCTTGATGCTAGAAATGTAAAATGGTGCAGCTGTACCAGAAAACATTTTGGCAGATCCTCACAATAGTACATATAAAGGCACTATATGTCCCAGAAATTGTACTCCTAGGTAAATATTCACAGGACATGAGGACATATGCCCCCTAAATCATGCATGAATATTCACAGCAGTGATTATCCACAATAGCCAAAAAGTAGAAACAATCAAATATCAGTCAACTAATGAACGGGTAAACAAAATGTGATATGTTCATATAAGGAGATACTATTTGGCAATACACAAAAAAGGTAAGCCTTAAACATTATGCCATAAAAGAACAGGTTGCAAGAGATCAAATATTATGATTCCACTTATATGAAATGTTCAGAGTAGGCAAATCTATACAGACAAAAGATCAGTGGATTTCTGGAGCTGAGCAAAGTGAAGGGAGAGGAAATGACTTCCAATGGGTACAAGGTTTCTTTTGGTGATGATGAAAATATTGTAAAATTAGGTTGTGGTGACTGTTACACAAGTCCGTCAATATAATGGAAACATTGAACCATATACTTTAAATGGGAGAATTTCACGGCATGTAAATTATATTTCAATAACATGTTCAAAAGGGATTTAGATATGAAAAAAAGGTTACTGAAAATGGGTCTTCTTCCCACAGATCAGGAATTTTTATCACACTCACAACATTTTATGTGTCTCTGGGTTCTGAGTTTGGCTTCTCAACTTGAGGGTTCTTACAGTAAAACATATTTCTAGATAGCCTCTGCAACTCATATAGATTCTACACAATATTCCCAAACAATAAATAATATTTATATGTGTTCAACTTGAAGGAGATGGGAAGAGCTTCCTCATAATGCTACAAATATAAAACCTTAAATGTTTCTAAGGACAGACTGATGAAACGAGAGGATTTCAACAGTTAACTCATTTGTTTTGTCCCTTCAGGACAATAACTTTAGTTATAGAAATGTCCTCTGCTGTATTTTTTTCCCAAAAATATGTGTTGAAAATGGCTTGTGAAAAGTATGTTAAATAAATCTTTTTCACAATGTTGAAAGTTTAAGTGATTTAATAAAAATAGAATCCAACATTTTACAACTTCAACAAGCTTTCAAACGCCACATTACTAAACTCCATTCTTCACATGACGGAAGTATCTGACAGTTCAGCATGAGACAGGCTCACCTCCTACATATCTGCAGAGAAACTGTGTGGGCTGGGAGCTCGGCCCTGGAACGGGGTAAGACCAGAAAAGCTTAATTAATTTTCAGAAAACAAAGTGACTTGCATGGTCTAATTAACTTACATTTCTTAAGTAAACCCGAAACAAAATTAGATGATATAGTTTTATGCAAACAAACAATAAAACCTAATCGCTTCCCACATTTAGATACCACTGTTATTATAGTTGTTCAACCTTTTTTAACTCTCCACTGCTTGGAATAATAATAACCTGCTAGAACTTTGAAATGAAAATCTTTCCACTTGACAAATGCTGATGTTTTTAAGTATTTCAAAAGCCAATGTCAAACAGGCTTCCTTTTGATTTTCATCTTGGTCTATGTTGAGCATTAGTGAAGTTATAAGAGCAAAGGCCTAAGGTTAGCCCCTCCTCCATCGTTCCCCAACGCCAATCAGTAGGGGGAGCTCTCCTATTATTTAAGTGACCACAAACAAAGCATGGAAGCATTTCTCTTGACTCTCCTGGGAACAATGATGAAGGCTTTTTAAAAATGAACATTATAACCTGGAGAACATTAACCCAATGATTCACTCAAACTTGGGGATATGGCTCATACAGCATCCAGAACATATTTTTAAAACAACCTTGCAAATTAACAAGGGTGTAAAAGTTGCAGGCCTGTAGAAAATTATCCCATTCTAAGAAGGAATCAAGTACCTATCAATTTTTAGTGAAATAAAACTTAATTATGTCAGAATTTTAATGGTCAAATGAGATTATTCTTCCCAAGAAAATTTAGAAAGGTTAGACAAAGAAAAAATTCTGACCAATAGATTTTAGATTTTTAGAAAGGCTGCTTCAAACTCTAAATTATAATGCAGGATATACAAAAACCCAAAGCTGTACCAGAAAGTATCAGATCTTGAAAACAGCTTGAGATTTCATAGCTAAGTTAAATAAAATGTGCTGGTAAGGAAATAAATGGCATATCTGGGATGTTTTCCAAGTAATTCACTAAAATACTCACAGTTAGAGTTGAATGATTGGGAGGATCTCCATTATTTATTGTATTTTTAACATCATTTTTATTAGTGCATATTGATCCTATAGATTAATGGGTTTCATTTTGGCACATCCATGCATGTACATAACAAGTTGAATGATTCTTAATTGGAACTTTTGAGTTGAAGAAACAATATTCCTACATGTGTTCATAAGATATATCACAATACGGTAAATTGAAGACCACAAAATACCAAGTGCTGTTTACAAAAGCAACTATAAGAATTGTGTGTCTCTGTGCATATGCTCCCGGGTGATGCTGGCACTGCAGGTATGCACCACCACAATCAGCAAAACTGACTTCTCTTGTATCTATGTTCTCTTCTGTCATAATATGTGCACTTTCTGTACCGGATTAGACACTTTCAGTGATAGTGAAAATCATATCACTAAGTGTGCCAGAAGTTGTTGATTCTTCCTACTTTCTCTTAATAATAGAATTACCCATTTTTAGCAGTGTGCATGGCTTCTCAAAGAAAACACTACAAATCTCAGACTTCCTCGCAGTTGGTGGAAATTAGGTGACTAAACTCTGGCCAAAAGTCTATGAAGGGAAAGGATATGACTGTGGTAGTTCCTGTCAGATGATGGAATACGTTTTCTTCCCCTTCACTAGTGTCTGGAAGGAGGACACAGTGGGGAGTCATCTGGGGCTTGTGGAGAAGATAACACAATTGAAGAGCAGAACTTGAGTTGGTACAACTTCTCAAAGCAGAAGGACCACACCAACTTAGAGCTTTGTATGATAGGAACATGTCTCCAAGCTGTTTGGACCACTATATTAACCCAACTCCTATGCCAGTAACATTATAGGATAGCTAAAATAATACCTGTGACCCTATTCCCTCCTTTTATGGAATAATCTAAAAGTTTAGAAGGTGGATCCAGCTTTGGACCGTTCTAGTATCAACAATTTATAATACTTGTTGACTAATAATTCAGTGTTCATTTGGGAGATAGATAGATAGATAGATAGATAGATGGACAGAGAGATAGACAGATAGATTCCCTTCAGGAAGTAGCAAGGGAAGAAGAAAAATGGGGGAGGAGAGGGAGGGAGAGCAGAAAAGAAAGAATTGTTCAGTTTTAGGCCAAGACAACTCCGAGCATATGTGTGCTATGGAATGGTTAATATTTTCACTCTCAAAAGTGCCCCGATTTAGAAAATTGATTATGTGGTCATTATATCTCTTCATGTCCTCTCAATGAACCCAAGTCATCTCAGATAACTTGAGCTTGGTTCTATGCCGTGAAACCTGCAAGTGCTTAAACCAGTGTAGAAAGTGCACATGTTGGGAGAGAAGAGAGGCTAGCTACAAGAAAGATCAGCTTTTCCGGGTGGGGTGGTGCATACTTGTAATGCAAGCACTCTGGGGGCTGAGGCAGAAGTTCAAGTCCAACCCAGACAACCTAGCAAGTCACCCAGACTGTGTCTCAGAAAAACTAAAATAAAGAAGAGTGAGGTTATAGCTCAGTGTGGAAGCTCTGGCACTCTAGGGAAAAAAAGAAAAAAGTTTAGATGTCAATATGGAAAGAACACAAAACGGGAATAGCTTAAGAAAAAGACCATTAGAAATGAAAGACAGAGATCATGATAGAAATTGCTTCACACATTTTGAAGGAGAAGAAAAAAGAATAGAGGAGAAAATGACCTTTCTCCTCCCCTTTTCCCCTCCTCCCTCCCTCCTTTCCTTCCTTCCTGGCTTCCTTCTTTTCTTTCTTCTGCACACATTATCTTTATGTCTTCTAAGAACATAAAATGGCTATGTTTCCAATGAAATTAATATTTTCCAAGTGGATCCATAATCAGCCTTTTTCATCAAATCCAAACAATGGTGAGGTTGCCCGTCAATGGCTTGTCTTGTCAGTATGTGCACTCCAGGCAAAATGCACAAGCAGTGCACTCTGCCAGCTGTAGGTGTGGGTTTGTGATTGAGGGAGACCAAGAAGGAGAAACCACAAGAAGTGAGAGGTCTCCAAACACAAATGTAGTGTAGCAGTGCATGATTCTGATCAAAATTTAAGAGACAATAATCATTTACTACAGAACCCTTCAGCCTCAGATATTCAGATAATTTTACAGTTCTGTCAGTACCTTCAGTAACTATGATTTTCTTCAAAACACAAGAGAATCAAATGTATTCATAGATTTGATGAAAACATAAAATTAATATATTAAATAAATAAATCACAAAAGTTATATTCATCTGGTAGCAGCAGGAGTCTGGTTTTTTTTTTTTGTCTGTTTGCCTTTTGGGTTTATTTGCTATGTTTTGTTATGTTTTCTGTTTTTAATTAAAGTGTATTTGAAGTGATAGGAAGCTAGATGAGGTAACGGTAGAGTTAGGGAAAGGAAAACTATCTATTCTGGATATTTGCTCAAACTAGAAATACTTCCAGGGAACACAGTTAACAAGAGGTATTTTTCTCCCATGCAGATTGGGTTCTGGTGATAGGACCGCCTCACCATGTCATCATTGAGGCTAAGCACTCCACTACAGTCTTTTAAGACTTCAAGCAGTAACCAGAAAGGGTCCAAGCCAGCCAGGATAGAAGTGTGCTACAAGCATGTTGCTTCTAACATCAGGAAAATGCACTGACTGTGTAATAGTTAATAGTTATTGTTATTTTGATAAGCTCACTTATGGATGGGAATTGTGCGGGCATGAGCTAGGAGAATATATCTGGTCCTGGACCCTTCCTCTCCATCTTTCCCCCTGTCACTCTGTTTCCTCCTTACCAAGAAGTGAGAAGCTTTCCTTTGCTGTACCTGTCTACCATGATGTTTCTACCTTGGAGCCAGCTGACCATGCTGAACCCATGAGCCACAATTAACCCCTTGCCTTTTGAGTTGCTGTTTCTCAGCAATAGAAAGCTGACTGATACAGACTTAATATTTGGAAAACCTCAGAACAGAGACCAGGCTATTAAGGCAGGTCAAAGCCTTAAGGGATGTTAATTTTTGATACTGGTAAGGGATTTGAGGTCTTCAGGACCCAATTCCCATGAAGAAATCCACCGTAAGAAATTGGACAGTGGCAGTGACTCCTCGGGTCAATGTTCTAAAGTGTAAGTCTTCTAAAGTCACCCACTCTGTTCTATAAGCAGATGCATCCTGGTTGAAGAAAGCTTCACCAGCTTTGAAGACCTGAAAGGCATACAAAGTTTAGGGAAACAAATTGTTTCCAGTGAAAGTTGAACAGGATCTGTGAGACTGTATTACAAAGCTCACTGGCTCTCATGATGTGATAATAATTATTAATAATATTAGGAAAGTGATTGGGCATGACTCTTGAAAGAAGCTAAGATGTGTCTAAACAGCATTAGCTCAAGGTAAGGTGGTACAAATATTTGGAAAACAAAAGTGAAGCTTTATCACTATAATAAAGCAGACTGACCAAGGGATAACAGAGCTGGTCACCAATTTAAGCACCTTCATAGTTTTTCTTCACTGTAGTTTATTTTTTACAGTAATCAATAAGTCATTAGGGAATTTGCAGAAAGCAATAAACAGAGCTATATATTAAGAAGAATTAAATGCAGACTAAATTTTTTGTCTTGGACACATGGAGCAGGACATCATCATAGGGATAGATTTGCTATAATGTGTTCACATGGTTACACTTCATTTTGAAGGTGTGGGACTCCATCCTAGAATATAAACAGAAAAGTGACACGCCAATTTGACCTCATTTGTAAGACCTCTAAGCCTTTGGCAGTTGTTTTGTGATCTGGTTACCACGTCAGTCCTAAGGGAGGGGCTAAATAAAATAACATTTAAATGTTGAACACAGTATTTGACACAAAAAGTTCTCCTAAATCTCTTGGACCACTATTATCACTGTGGCTTCCGTCACTTTTGTGGGTATTACAGGTCCTTTTGAAAGATGTCACTAGTTCTGGGATAAGGAGATCTATAGTGATCACTTTATTTATTGGACATAATGAAGAATATTATTATTGTTCATAAAATATGTGTAACTGTCATATACTTCTTTCATTTTCCTTCATGTCCTACTACTAAGCACATTTGTCAACACAGAGTAGGTTTTCGTTACGTTTAAAAATAGCCACCCACATGTTTGGTCCCATTCTGTTCTGATCCAACTCTTAGTGCTCAAATGAACTTGCTTATGATGCTACAAACCTCTCAGTCCAATAGTTTCTGACCCTGAAAAAATTCTCATATGCACTTTGGGTGAATTATTTTTTCGCATGAAGGTAGATGTAATGCTGCCTGAGTGGAACGCTTGTGATTAAATGTGGTGTTTTTGCTGCTTGCAAAAACAAAACATAAATAAAGCAACAACCTCCAAACTTACCTCGCAAAGCTGGCCGCTCTGTAGTTACCGAGCTCCGGGGAGAATGAGTTTTGCTAGTTTCTCATGCCCAGGGTTCCCACTCTGCACAGATCATTTTCTCCTAAAACTTCACTATTTTTCTTTACTTTTCCCCTCAAATTTCTCTAGAGAATTTTTCTCATCAAAGTCTAGGACAGAACAAATTTTAGAAGTTTATTTTTTACTTCAACAAAATATGTCTTATTGTTTATAGTTCAGTTGCTTACAAATTTCTTCTTTACATGTAATTAAGTTAAATAGACTTGTTTCAGAGTTTACCAAGAATGAAATTTAAGGAGAAAATACAAAGTCTTATTTTAAATATTTCTTTAATTTTTTTTCCTATTTTGCTTTTAGAGAACTATGGAAAAGACATAGGGTTTCATAAATTTACCCTGCCAGAACTGAATAAGATGGAAAAATATTTCCACTGCTCATATTAAATTCTACAGGTGTGTTGAATATTTGTCTGTTAGCAAATAGGACTTGCTGTTCTTCTAGAGATTTCTAGACCTGTCAGAAATGGCTTCAGTGCAAAGCTTTCCCCCACCCCTGCTGGGAAGCAGAAATATGCTAATGACAAATCAATTGCACTCTTTTCAATTCCATTCAAGCGCTGTGAAATTCAGACCCATTTTAGCACACCTCATTCTTAATTATGTAGACAAATGTGGCACCTTCTCCTTCACTTTTGCAGAAGATCTCTAACTTTAGTCTAACTCTCAAAAGCAGCTAACCTTAACAAGGACATGGCAGCTGTTTAGACAACTTGCAGGCACATTCCACTGTAATTAGAGCCAAGAAACACTGAAGGATCATGTCCAATTGGATCTGAGGAGAGAATGTAAGTCAGCCAGAACATTCTCACTCAAAATACAACAACAAAAATTGTTCAGTAAATGCTCAGATTTTATTTTAAAAAAGAAATTCCTACTGAAATACTTACACTAGAGAGAAAAAAATTGTCCATTAGCTTTCAATATCTTTTAATGCTTTTATCAAATTTCTATGTCTGTTAAATCGTCTATATTGCTTGAAATACCAGGTGTCTCAGCTCATCTTTAGAGGAAAATGCCATAGTGGCTTGTAGAAGAACATGTCAAACTCAGCAATTTGAGTTCCCAGTGGGCCCTGTGGGTAGGGGCTAGGTCAAGGCGCCTGTAAGTGGAGGCCCAAGCTCACATTATCCTCCTGGAAGATGTCCTCAGACATATCGGGAAGCAGTACAGCATGCAAAGAAGAGAAACACCTGCAGAATCCAGGATATAAAGTATGAATTCTGAAGCAGGGGGAGAGTTAATTTGTATACTTTGGAAAGTATAGTCCCAAAGTGGTCAAAGGGACAGTGAGGAGGAACATGCTTGTGACATCATCAGCTGAAGGCGTATGTGAGGCTTCAGATGGTACAAAACAGCCCGGGCCATCTGTGTGTGTCCAATACCACTGTACCCAGGGTCTTGCACCTAGAAACAGTGCTACAAATAGGATAATTTTTTTTTTTCACAGTTTATACTGTGCTCATATATTTTTCCACATGAAGGTTTGCGGTTGCTTCACTGAAAAGTGTGTCATATCTTACGCCATTCTTTTCCTACTCCACATTAGCTCTCTACTATACTCACGAAGTCTTAGCTGTAAAGGCATCCAGTCCAGCCAGTAAAGTCCATGCCTGCTGCCTAACACAGGTGGAGGGCAAGGTCACTGCACAAGCCAATGCTCTTGACCTTGGGCAGGGCATGTGTTCTCGGTGGGCCCTTGTACTCAACTGGAAAAAGATGTTGAATTAATGTCTCTTTGACCTTTGAAGAGCTAAAGGCTGCCTGCCACTCCAGGTGGGTGCAAGGTCAATAATTCCAGAAAGCCAGTGGCTGCTCACCCTGCATCCCTCACTCAAGTTGGAGCCCCCACTTAATGCACATTTCCTCCAGTTTTAACCAGTCTCACTGGCCCCACACCTCAAGGCCCAGCAAACACCTTCTCTACTGCACAAAGAGGGACTGCTTGCCATCCCTGATCTTCTGTAGGTGGAGTCAAGTGAAGTGTTTAGGAAAAGACAAAAAAAGGAAAATGAGAATGCATACCTGGGCATTGTGGTGCATACTTGTAATCCCAGCACTTGGGAGGCTGAGGCGGGAGGATCACTGCAAGTTTACTGTTAGCCTGGGCCACATAGTGAGACCCTGTCTCACAAAAAAAAGAGAGAGAGAGAGAGAATACAATGAGAAGAGGGTTAAGCAGCAGCACCTCAGCAGCTGTGTGGCTCTGCCCTTAGGATACTGAGACTATAGTTGATTCAGACACCATGGCACTCAGAGTCCTCTCTGTCTCTAGCTGGAGGGTCCCTGCCTGCAGAGGATTGTTAAGCAGGCCCATCACTATGCAAACGCCTTGCATTTGCTCTCCCACACAGAAGAAGCTTAGAGGCAAATGGGAGTTTTATGAATATAAAAAATCGATTTTTGAAAATGGAACTGCTTTTTTATACTACCTGCAGGGTAGATAAACAAGCTCCTTGAGTAATAAATGTCTGCTTTGCTCGGCTATAACTGGCCAAACATTCTTTTACTTAAGATCCTGTTTCACTATGGCCAAAGTAATAGTAGACAGAACAATTAGCAGGTGCTGGGTGAGAATTGAGACCTTCTATTTATGAGGACTTGACCAAAAGGCTTTGATCCACATCAAGAATGTGCTGAGCCCCTGTCTCCTTGCCCTGTTTCTCATGTCCTGAGGAAGGGCTGAGATCTAAACGGTTATCACAGGATGGATGGTGTCCCTTCTTCATGACCTACCACACTCCCATGATTTAAGCCATGGTTTTGGATGTTGTTGATGATTTATTGTATGAAAAATGTAAATGATCTGGATGGCAGATGTTTTATATTTTCTGACCATTCATTTTCAGTGGGAATGTAATTAAAATTTATGAAGTGTATCTGCTGAATTGCATTGGCAATTGATGATCTCCTCCAGGGCTGTCTATCCGCAGATGATGAGTAATTGTGGACAGTGACGTGTGGTGACAAGGGCAGCATGTGATGTTTCTGCCAGGCCTAAACCACCTGAGCGAAGGACAGAGTTCCTTTGCCTTACACCACAACCCCAGCTCCCACCCAGTCTGCACTGTGGAGAAAGGTGGGGCACCCTCTGTCTTTTCCACTCCAAAGTTTAAGCCTTTGAGCCACAGGCTTCTCGGTTCTCTCATTTCCCCACAGACTTTCTTCTGAAAAGCGTGTTGCAGATACACACCGGGAGCCCAGGGATATGTGATCCCTTAGAGAAGCCCCACAGAACTTACTTCTGCAATTCCTAAATATCTTGTTTGGCACTGGTTATGATTTTTCCAGGTATCGAAGTCATGTGAGGCCTGAATTAAAAAGTAGCTGAGACCCTACATGTGTGCCTCCACATATATATGATGTGCTGAGGCAGCGTTCAGCTGTCATGTTCATCTCCCTACTCTGGGGTGAGCTTGCTGAGGTCAAGCCCCAGGTTCTCCTCATCTCTAACACTCTGCATCCTTGAAGCTGTGCCTGCTGCACGTGCTATTCCTGCACCTGGCTGACTCATGTTGGGGAAACTAATCCTGCAATGAGAAAGGAAGGAATGCCGAAGATCCAGATCTACTTCATGGTATTATCACCTCAGCTTTTCCATAACTTATTACTTCTTGTGAAACCTTTTCTTTTATTATAATAGCAAAAGTTTATTATTGATATCATCACTTTCATGCAAAATCTCCATACTGGTCCTGTAAACTATCATCTCAATCCACACAGCACAAAATTCGATGGCCTAAACTAAGAAAGCAAACAAGATTTGCCAGCCCTATTGTTAATGACTTGTGCTAGCGCAGCAACTTTTATTTTCTTCCACTTTATTTGCACAAATTTTCATTTTAAATTCCACAGGTCCATTTGGGAATGGTTCTGATGAGATGCTGACCTGAAGTGTTAACCTTAAGAATTATTAGGATGGTCTCTCTGCTAGTTAGTCCTCTTTACTAAAACAGAAACAAGGGTAAAAGACTGAAATAATTTAGGTCCATTTCATCAGATTCAGATAGATGTCTGGTCAACTACAAGTCTTTTAGAAAGCATTTGCTCACCAGAGAGAGTAGAATTCCTTGTGGAATAGGTAACAGAATTAAAGACAAAAAGAGAGAATTCCTGAGCCAAAAATCAACTCAAATGTATTTAGTACAAGCCCCTTATTTCACAGAAAAGGAGGGAAATCATAGCATGAAGGCTTGGCAGATATGGGGCTGAAGTTCCAAACTCTTCCCTGCTTGCCCCTAATCAAATTTCTGTGCATGGTGTGGTTTGGTCGGGAGATGCCAGACACTTCTGCTTATTCTCACAACATTTGGAAGCCCGTAGAAGAGCAGCAGAGCACTGCGCACACCCTGGGCTCCATCCACTGCAGATGTGCTCCCCTCGTGCACCTGAGAACTTACTCCATGATATAAATTTTATGATTATTCCCATTCTACAAGGCAGTGACCTGGCAGTTTCCATTTACCCTTTAATTTCTATAACTCCTTCAAGAATTCTATCCTAATAATCTGCGATCAGTACAAAACTCAATAAAGTGAACATATTGCAATATAGTAAATATCAAAAAATGGAAAGATGGTTAAATAAATTATAGTAAAACAATGAACAGGACAAGTTATGGTTTTATTGTTGACCTTAAAATTCTACTTCTATTTATTATTTCATAAATAAACAATTAGAAGTATCCATGAGTATTTAGCTCCAAGTTATATTACAAACTTCATTATAAATCACAGAATATTAATAACCTAGATTTTGAAGAGTTCATTTATTTTAAAAAGCATGATGTAACTATGCAATGGAACACTATATAGCTAATAAAAATGTATAGAATAGCATTCATGATAATTATAAAATACACAAATCGTATTACTGAACAATCTATAGAAAGTAATTATGCTATTTTCACTCAAAGTGGATATAAATAGAAACAAAAACTGTAAACTTCTAAGTGAAGAGGTTATTATGGATTTTTGTTTTCTAATCTTATTCTGTATTTTTCTTTTTCTAATAAAAGACGTATACTTATTTAATGAAGAAAAATAAAAGTAACAAAAGCCTCTCCTTTGAAAATTCTAATACAAAAGTAAAACTCAGAATATAACTGTTTTAAAGTATTATGTAAGTGTAAAGCATCTGGACTAAAATAATACATGTGTCTCAAAAAAGATAACACAAAGATAAATCTATATGATTATTCCTATGGGTTGGAAGTTTGAATGATTTTTATTTTATCCTTCATATCTTTGCATTTTCCAAACTTGCTACTGAAAGCATATATTTTACAATCAGAGTAAATAATAAATAACAATTATAAGAAGCATAGGGTAGAAATTGAATTTTTATTTTAGTTAAAAGATTAAAAAGCAAGCAAACTATTTGGTAAATACAGAACAATTAGAAAAACATCAAACACTTCTCTTTCTGTTCTTCAAACTTTAATTTTAAGCTGCCTTCCTACTGCCATAATGTTTACCAAACTCAGTGCTAAGATTTTCATTGACAACCACATGCATACTGGAGCTCACGTCCCTGTGGAACTGTCATAATAAAAAGACATTAACATTTTAGTATTTGGGCAAAATGTTTAACATGCAAACATTTGTATTTTTCCTTCAGTTTTCAAAACAACTTTAAATCTCTCTTTTCAAAACAGTGTTAAATGATGTCACTCATTAGTTGGCAGGTGGCTGGGAGTGGAGAATTGTATTCATTACTTCCTTTTTCCATGTAACTTGACGCACAGGCCAGGTGAGAGTGTATACAGGCCCAGCTTAGGGCTGGCTTCCCAAAATCCAGCAGCAGGCCTGAGATGGCTTCCAAGCACAGATCAGGAGGTTAAGGTGTGAAATCCAACCTCCACCTATTTGGATGGGAAGGGATCTAGGGAGATCAGGCTGCTGACAATAAAAGAATCTGTGCAGCCCAGAGTCTAAGAGCAACCTGTCCCACAGATGGAAGCATTGTCAGAAATCCAGCTGTCATTTTTAGGGCAGACTGAAAAGGAGGTATAAAGTGTCAGGGAAATGGGACGGGTGTGTGGGTTTGGCAAGAGCGGGGGTGATCCTGAACTAAGCCCAGTGAGAGCAGAGAAAAAGAATGTGGCATCGATAACAAAGCTTGCTCTTGCTGGTTGTGATGTTCCACTAAAATAACCGTTGAGTTGGCAATGATGAGAAAGTGCAGTAGGAGGGACACTGAAAGAGCAAAGTAATCTCCAGTCCTTTCTGAACCAGGCACACAAAGCTGAGAACAGACAGAGACTAGAGGAGGCTCTGTGTTGGAAAACCAGCCCGTCAGCTGGAGGGGAGTTCTGTGCATCTGTAAATGGAGTTGCTGAATCAAAATGGCTGGTGTGAGACCAAAGATGCCTCTTGCCAAGTGTGTTCCATGAGGAGGAGCAAGAGTGAGCAGGATTTCAAGGGAGAGTGTTATCTCTAGGAAGAAAACTACTATGTGAGCACTGGGCCTGGTTTATATTCAGTCACCAAGTTTGCAGCCAGTTGCCCCCTTTTAGTTGTATGCATGGCCCATGGTCCCCAAGCAGGTCAGAAACACCACAGGAGCAAACCTAACCGGATTGATGCTTTCATGATCCAGTGCTAGGAATATGGGCAGTGGAACATTCTGGCACAAAATGGAAAAGAAAATAGCATGCTGACGTGAGAGGACACTGAAAAACTGGATGGCAAATGTTCCCACTTCATAAGATTGTTGTGAGGTTGAAGTGAGGGGAAAGGTAGGTCATGGAGAGAGCAGTGCATCGCATGTAGAAAACTCACCATAAATGTAATTATTGTAAGTGTTATTATTCTAAGTGGCTCACATTTGATATGCATTCTACAGATTTCAAAGCACTTCCATGAGGATTGCCATATTTGTTGCTCCCTTTAGCTGAAAGCAGGGTGAGTTGAGAGTTGACTATGATTTTTCAGATTTGGATCTGATGGAAGTTTCACGTCTCATCCAGAGACAGGGTTGGGAAATAAATGATCAGAATGCCAAAGCCCAGGGATTCTTGCTCAATTCTATTGATTATACCAAGCTACCTTTCTATAATCATCTGCACCTATACTGCATCTGTGCTATTTTGTGTATTTCTGTGTTTTACTTTAATATTTGATGATTTACAAACACACTGTATATCCTCATTGGACTTACTCCTGTTTAGGATTGTTGCACTCAATAGTACTATCCAAGCAACAGCAACAAGAAAACTCACAAGAATCTTGCCCTTGCAATAATCTCTCCCCCACTGAAATTGTCCTGTTAAACCTCTTTAAGCCCCAGTGTGTCCTCTCAGATGCCTCTTTCTTTCCTAATGATGACACAAGCCCACCCTAGTTCTCAAGAGTCTTTCTGGAAAACAAGAGGATGTAGGCATAAATTAATAATGAAGACAGTAGTGGCTGCCTGCCATTTAATACTTGCTATGTCACAGGCAAAAGTATAAGATCCTTTATGGTAATCTTTTGTTTAATCCTCATTATAACTTGTTGAGTGGTAAGCAGAACCAACAAGCTGACAAAGGCAGAACTTGAATTAAGACATGTTTGAGGAAGCTTGTATACCCCTACACAGTTGGGTACTAAAGCCTGTGGGGTCCTCTCTCCTCACCCTCCCAGACCCAGTCCCACAGACTTCTGCAGGACCAGTTTGCACAAATAAGCTCACCTTTCACCTGATGGATTACATACTGTCTCGGTTACTTTTCTCTCGTGGCTGAAACAAAACACCCAATGCATGAGATGAAGGAAGGAAAGGTTTATTTACCTTACAGTTTGTGGAGGTTTCAGTCCATACTTGGCTGGCTCCAAGGCAGAAGATAACAAAACAACAACAGCAAAGGGGGGAATGGCAGCTGAACAGCAAAGCAGCCAGAGCAAAAGAGAAGAATCACGACAAGCAGCTTCTTTCCCTCCCTTACATTGTAAACAGGCTACCCCCACCCAAGGGGCATGTAGCTCTCACATAATGTCCATGCCCTCCTCTTCCACAGGCTCAGGATGTGTACAAAGTAAGTGTCCTGGCTTCCTGCTGAGTCACTTAGCCAAAGCTCTAGACTCCCCAAGTTGACACAATGTATCAAGCATAACACATAGGTTGCTTGTCCTCTAAACGCTGACTAGGATGGATTTCTACTGAGATGCTCTCCCTTCTTGTCCAGAGGTCACTAGTTGAGTGAAACAGAGACACAGGAACTCGGGTTAGCTAAAGCATGATTCTATCCTCATGGCCCATGGAAACCTGTGCAGAGGTCTCCAGGCAGCATTTGTACATCCCCACCAGCTTTGGGTCCCCTGGGACATTTGCCACCTCACTCGGAGCCCTGGACCTCTCACTTCTCTAAATCTCCATAGCCATGCTTCACTCAGCAAGCATTGCCTGGTGAGTATGTGACCATCCTTCTGCCAGGACACCCAGGGACAGTGATAGAAATTTTCAGTCTCTACTGTTTAATGGGAAATACTGACATTCAATCAGAAATTTCAATAATGTGTGAAAAGATGTAAGAGTGGGAATGTATAAGAAATATACAAGGGAAAAGAAATTTTATCTAGGATACTCTGGCCTTATTTTCTATTCTACCAGCTTGAAATGTCTATGTATTTGCTCCTGTGTGTGTGTGTGTGTGTGTGTGTGTGTGTGTGTGTGTGTATGAGCTCGCAGTGTTGGGTTTGAATTCAAGGCCTTATACACTCTACCACTGAGCTATACCCTCAGCCCTTCTCTGGTCTTTTTAATTGACTGCCTTCTAGGCAGCATCCCCAATAGGACTGCTAGCTGTGGAGTGCTGTCCTGTGCCCACTCACTGTGCCTACCACAGTTCTGCACTCCACAGGGGCTCAACTCAATTCCTTCATGTTGAAGAACCTCACTTGTCATGTATCAGGAGCTGCTGTTGCACTGTTTGACACTAAAACTCATTGGCTCATCACTAACATTTTAATTTATTATTTCTCCTGAGTTTGGAGTTAGCTGTGCAGCTCTGGTGATCAGGTGGTCTCACCCACACATCTGTAGCCAGGTTAACGTTGGTTTAGCCAGAGGCTGGTTGTGAGATTAGCCTAACTGGGGAAACTCTCCTTCATGTGTCTGCCACACTGTCCAACAGTTAGTGTGTAGAGAGAGTGGACACATAAAATCATCTTTTAACCCTCAGCTTGCATCCAGCTTGCCTGCATCCCATTGGCAATGACAAGTCACATTGCCAAGGCCAGTATCCACAAGCAGGGCAAAGACAAGTGGTGTAGAAGCCCAGAGTCCTTCAAATCCCGTGCTGTTCACAGGCACGGTACCACACCCCATTACTGGGATCCCTTTACCCCATCTAAATCCTACTCGTTTCCATTTTAACCAGTTTTACCCTAAAATAAATCTATTTTTCTCAGAGCAGTGTTACATCCACTCTGCCCATGCAGAATCCTGTGCTCCCGTCCGAGTCAGAAGTGCTTCGAGATACCACGTAGGCAACAGACGAGACTTGTGAAGTCGGTCCCACATGAGGATGACGAGAAGGTTAGAAAGCACAAAACACAGATCCCATTTGGAACCTCAGCTTCTCCAAAGAATGTCAGATTTTGAGTGGGAAGGGGGAAAAGGGGGAGCCCCAAACGTAACACTCTGAAGTCAGTTATTTTTCTCTCTTGACTAATTAAGCTTAACCAGAATGGTGGCCTGTCAAACTTGGGAACCTTTCCTGAGAGAAAAAAGGAAGCTGCTCTCCAGGTGGGTTTCTGACTTTGGCTGGCTCCCACCACAATATACATTTGGCATCCATGACAGCACCGTCAAAAATAATAGCTGAAAAACTCACTGTCTGTCACGATGAAATAATTATGTATGGGGCTTTCCTTACACTCGAGATGGATTATATATTTCATTGAGGAAAATATATGTGGCTTTTAAAAAGAATGTAATGCATTGAGGGCACTGCTGAGATTAATAGCCAAATAAGGAATTTTTTAAAAGTTCTCAGTGTGTGGACGTGTGTGTGTGTGTGACGCACACACTTGTGAGCTTGTCAGTCATGAGAAGATGGGAGATGTCATTCCTACGCTGGTTAATTACAAAATGCATTAATGTTTTATTATACCCTTATCAGTAATTAATCATTCACTTTGATGTAAAGTTCAGCCTTGGAAAAGTATCATGAAATTGTCCTTCATGTGAGAATGAAGATTTTTAGGGGTGAACAAAGACCATGGCGAAGCTAGAAGTTTGCTTCCCTTGGAAACAGGAAGGAAATTTAGCCTTGTGACATCTTACACTGCATGTGTCACCCTTGTGGTTCTCAGGAAACCAAAATCAAAGCTATCAAGGGAAAGGGCAGAGATAGAAAGGGAGGACAGAGACCCACAAAGAGAAAAGGAGAGAGAGAGAGAGAGAGCGAAAGAGAGAGAGAGAGAGAGAAGTGTTTCCACAACAGGAGGTGGGGAGCTTTCCTCAATGGTGTTCTTCAGGTGCAGAGTTTGAATAAAAATGCAAAACAGGATGCTCCCATTCAGTAAATATTATCATTTTTATTCACTCATTAATTAAGTTGCTTAATTGCTGCTGTCAAAAGACTCTCGAGTTTGTGACTGGGACTGCTGCACTGTTTTGATAGTAGCTGAAGGAGAGAAAGGAAATATTGCACTCAGCACTCCCTGAGAAGAGAGCCTCCAAGAGGGAGATCAGAAAGGATGCATGCCAGGGGCTGATGCTGGGAGGAACAGCACTTCTGGGGGGAAGTGGCCAGTCGCGTGAATCCTGCAGGATGGTATTTCATTACTATGATTGATGCCTATCGCCAGCATATTATCATTTCAGTCATTACTCTGTGAAAATCATTTTTATGCAAAATATTTTCCCTCTTTTAATCTAACTTCCCAAGAGGAACAGGAATGGAAATAGACTCTGGCCTTGTCAGTCAACACCACCATAGTCTCTTTGTATTTGTTTCAGAGGAATCACTCTGGACGATTTAAGAGCACTTCTTGTCCACAGCGCTCCATCTGTATATTCCCAGCGCTGGTGGAGCCGCCCATGCATAATTTTCCCCATGTTTCTTCACACTGGGGTGATCACATGTCCCACAGAGCATAAGCCAGACTGCTGCTCAGCAAACACATACAGAAATAGCCTACAAAGTGTCTTGGGCTGACATTTGATTAATGTACCCTGGCCTTTCCATACTCAAATATGCTTTATTTGAAATATTTGAATAACCTTTGAGTACACCCTTCCTAATTTGTCACTCTGTGCACACCCCAAAACAATAGACAGCTAACTCCACAGCCACAGCGCCCTCTCACCAGATAGAAGGCGTATCCCCTCACCCCAAGACGCGCTCCACCCTATGCACCTGAGTATGGAGGAACAGTGAAGAACAAACACAAGGCCCACTGGGGCCACCTGCAGTGGCAAAAGTGACAGTGGGCCTGTGAGGTGATTGGTATGCACACTTGGTCTGCCTTAAAGGCTCAGGCAGACAGGGCTTTGCTTCTTCATCTATGAATTAAGTGCATTTCTTCAGCCTTCACAGTACAGCTACTCCACTACCTGCTGGAGCCACATGTGTGTATCTGCATGTGTAGATTTTGCACAATATGCATATTGTATGCCTTTTGTATATGCATAATCACACATATGTGCACATGTAGATTGTTCATGTATATGTAATAATGGCACACATGTATAGGTATGCATGTGTCCATGTCCCCCATAGTTGCCCCAGTGTCAACAAAGAGAGAGGCTAGGAAGACTCACCACTAGCCAGAAAATGACTTGAGTGATAGATAGGTTGAAACACATTTAAATGCATCTGGAATGCTGATGTCAAGTCCCCATGGATTTTTGTGATAGAGTAAAAATCCTCATTCTCAGGGAACTGGGAAACTGTGGGCCTTACCTGCAGATCCTAGATAATTACTCTACTTTGCCATGAGGAATATTACAGAGAAATAGAAGGAAAGAAAGAGAAGAATGGAAAGAAGGAAGTAAAAGTAAAGGAAGGAGAAAAGAAGGGAAAGGAGAGGAGAAGGGAGGGGAGGGGGGGGCAGGAAGGAAGGAGAGAAGAGGAGAAGAGAGAGGAGAGGGGAGGGGAGGGGAAGGGAAGGGAAGGGGGAAGAAAGGAAGGGAGGAGACAGAGGGAGGGAGGGAAGAGGGGGAGTAAAAAAGCATCTCACTTCAAGGGATCATGCAACTTTTTGATATAGTTTAACGACTGATGATTTGCATCCTCAGCACTGGTTAGGTAGGCTGGAGAGCATGCAATCTCTATAAACTGACTGCTGTGTTCTGAATATTTGGCCCCAAAAATTCATTTCTTGAAAACTTGAGCCCCAGTGTGATAATGTTAGGCTGTAGGACTGTTGGAAAGCAATTATTGGCTTACAAAAAGACTCCAGAGGGCTCACTGCCCCTTCCACCATGTGAAATGGTAACAGGGTTGCCATCAATAAAGCAAGATATTCACAATATTGCAAATGTGCCAGTGCCTTGATCTGAGACTTTCCTAGACCTGTGAGAAATAAAGTCTGTTATTTACAAGCCACCCAATCTTCAGTATTCTGTCATGGTAGCCCAAATGAAACATGCATGCCCTACAATTTGTAAAAAGTGACGTAGAAGTTCATATAGACCAGTTCATATGGGTTGAAACACATTTAAATGTGTCTGGAATGCTGATGTCAAGTCCCCATGGATTTTTGTGATAGAGTAAAAATCCTCATTCTCAGGGAACTGGGAAACTGTGGGCCTTACCTGCAGATCCTAGATAATTACTCTACTTTGCCATGAGGAATATTACAGAGAAATAGAAGGAAAGAAAGAGAAGAAAGGAAAGAAGGAAGTAGAAGTGAAGGAAGGAGAAAAGAAGGGAAAGGAGAGGAGAAGGGAGGGGAGGGGAGGGGCAGCTCAAACAACAAAGGAGGCAGGAGAGATGGAGAATGGAGAAAATAGGGATGCAGCAACTACAGCATGTTCCTTATGACACTTCCCATCACAACAGATGATCAAATGATTGCAATCTGCTGAACAGAAGCACAAACACAAATACAAGTCTAAATGGGAAGATACCAAGCACACTGGCAATATTTAAAAATATTGAAAAAGGAAAAGAAAAAAACATCTGGGGAAATATGACTTTACATGTATTATTGCTATTGCATCACGAATACTAATGTAGAGTCTTTTCTTGAGTATGAAATATGTTAAATATAAAAGTTAATTAAATAAGATATAAATAATATATTGGAACAAGATTCTAGAAATCTAAGATTTCCTTTCCACATCAAAGTTTTCAAAAATCAAGAATGATTTGCCTTAATTCCTATATGGCCTTTCTATTGTCACTGTAATAAATGATCACAAACCTAGAGGCCTGAGACACTGCAAATTAAGGTTTCTACTATTCTACTATGACTCCAAAGCCCAACACAGGTCTCACCGGGCTAAAGACAGGCTGTGGACAGGGTGTGCTCCTTTCTGGCTGCTGAGGACTATCCACCCCTTTTCTTTCCCAGCCTCCAGTAGCCATCCACAGTCCTTGACCTGCAGCCTGTCTTCTGCCTTCAAAGCCAGCATCATAGGGCTGAGTACCCCCCACAAGCCATCTCTCTGGTTCTTTCTTCTGCTTTGAGTAACCCCTTTGTCTTTGAGGTATCTTCTCTACTTGTCAGTACCCTTGTGATTACACTGCAGCCAACTGGCTCACCTCCCTCCCTAGATGTGGCTGATTAGTACATTCATTCCATCTGCACCTTCTCTCTGCCTGCTGTGTAACCTAAAAAATCAGTTTCAGGCTGGGATGTGGACATTCTTTCAGCATTCTGCCATCCACACTGCTCTGAAAGCATTAATTGAAGAGTCAAAGCAAAGGCCTTCTTTGCAGGCACACTGAGTAAGCCATATTCTCTCAACATGTGCCTTGGACAGTGAAGAAGTTCATATGATCGAAATCAACCTGGGAAATAAAAATCATCATATCATTTTTAAGGGGTTTGTGTAATGTCTTTTGGCTGCTGTAGCCAAACACCACACTCTCAATGGTGTAAAACTCCAAGGATTTATTCTATCACAGTTCTGGAGACCAGGAGCCTAAGATCAAGAGACCAGCAGGACCAAGCTGCATCTGAAACCTACACAGGATCCTTCCTTGTCTCTCCCAGCTTCTGGTGTTTGCTGGCAACCCTTGGCATTTCATGACTTGCATATGCATCACCCCGACCTCTGCCTCTGCCACTCCATCATCACACAGCCAGCCGTCCCTGGGCGTCAATTTAGTGTTTCTCTCCTCTTCTTATAAAGACACCAGTCATTAAGATTAAGGGTCCCCCCTAAACCCATTATGACCTCATCTTGACTAACTATATACACAAAATCTCTATTTTCAAACACAGTCATATTTGTAGGTACCAGGGACAAGAAATTCAATATCTCTTTTTTTGGAAGGACAGAATTCAACCTATAACAAGGCCCATACAAAGGATTAGCATATCAAAGATTGTAAGAAGTACTAGAGAACAAATTATATTTAACTTGGTTTAACCTACAGCTTCTCAAACTTATGAGCATGGAATCTTTCTGCACAGGATATCTTTTAATATCCCAATGAAAATATTTTGGGGAATGTAACTCGTGAATAATTAATATTGCAAAGTTACCGCTGAATAAATTCTTTGGTTTTGAAACTCTTGCCTCTATCTGCCTCCTCATCATTAAAAATTTATTGTGTTTGTTCTTCAACAATTTTCTGAAATAGCATATCCCATAAGAATACTGATATTCCTCTTTTGTTATATTTTGTTTTTTATTATGGACATTTCTTTTTTCATATTTCTTATTGAGGAATGAATTATATACAGTGAGATGCACACATATTAAGCAGGCACTTTAACGAGTTTTAACAAATGCATACACCTGTGAAAATCCACATTTCATTTTTAATCATTATAGTTTTAATTGTACATATTTATGGATTTTGGCATGATAATGCCATACATGTATACAATGTTCAATTATCAAGTCAGGATAATTAGCATTTCCATCTCCTTAAATATTTTTTTTAAAATTTTTGATTACCTTGTAATACTGTACATATTTATGTGCTATAGTGTGATATTTCAATATAGTGGGGTGAAATCCATACTTCTGTTGAGTCACAGGAAGACCCTCAAGCACCATTCCAGGAAATCCTGTTCCAGAAGCATTTGCATCTCTGACTTTGATTGCCATAGGTCAGTTTGGCCTCCTAGATACTCACATGAAAGCATTCACATTGTATTTGCTCTTTGGTGACTGGCTTCCTTTATATAGCATAATTTTTAAAATTTGTTTTTATTAGTACATGTTTGCAATACATATAAAGACTATATTCATCCTAGGGAGTTAGTATATATACATAACACATCTTAATTCTTTTTTCACCCCCTTCTCCCCTGACCACCATCTCTTGATCTCCTTATTTAGGATAAAATTTTTAAGACTTATCCATCCATGTGATGTTTCAAGAGTTCATTTCTTTTCATCACTGAGTGGATATGCATTCATTTCATCCATTGAGTGAATATGCAAAATTTGATCCCTGTTTTGGGAGACCTGGTTCTTTCCATTTTTTTCTATTATGAATAAAGCTTCAATGAATATTCTTGTGTAAGGCTTTTGGTGCACATATACTTTTGTTTCTTTTGCATCTTTGGATACCTCCAAGAGTTCCTGAGTTATAAGTATAAAAATACCAAGTCATAAAGTATGATTGACCTGTAAGAAACTGAATGCAGTTTTTTTAAGTAAATATACCATTTTTCACTCCCCCAGTGGAGTCTGAAAATTCCAGTTGCTCCATTTCCCCACCAGCATCTAGCATTTTCATTCTTCTTCACTTTAGCCTTCGTGTTTATCTCTGCCTTTTAATGACTGCTTCTATGCCCAACACAGAGCAGGAAAAATCATAAACAAGGATCTTGTTTATGTTTTAATGTTAAAGCCCAGATAGCTTAACATAAGGAAAATCTTATTCTTTTTAAACTTAAATCCAGGAAGATGGTGAAATTCTTTCTACTCTGGGAAGATTCATACCTATTTATATATTTAAAAACCAGTGAATGAGAAATAACCAAGACAATAATTTAAAATATTGGGACCAAGGATGTAGCTCAGTGGCATGGCGCCTGCCTGGCAAGCACAAACTCCTGAGTTCGCTTCCTGGTACAAATAAATAAATAAATTAAATTAAATATTATAACGAGACTTTAAAATGACTGCAATATACCCATATCCATGGAAAGTATGAAATGGCTCTAAAAATCCACATGCTATTGGTGCCTTCAGCCATCTTGGATTGATTAATATATATCAATACACGTACCAATAATGCTCCACAAGTAGATGTGAAGTAAAAGTTTCATTTTTATGCAGAAATTTCCTTCCTAGAAGCCACCTTCACATAGAGCTGTGCTGTGAAGACAGGACTTCTAGGGGCTGGGCTCTCATTTCTACCTGGAGCTACACCACACTCTGCAGCTGCCTGGACCACCCTTGAAGATGCCACTGCGCACAGAACTCAGGGCAGCCTCCAGCCTGACAAAACCTTCCTGGGAATCCCGGAGCCTATACTTGTTCAGGGACAGCAGGGAGGGAGGAAGCCTGGAAGCAGGTGCTACAACCCTGACCAAAGTGACCAGGGCCACAAAGACACAGAGTATTGGCTCCAGTCTTTAAAACTCTCCCCAAGATTGTTAGCCTAAAATCCCAATCCCTTCTTCTCCTCTCCTCTCCCCTTTTTTCTTCTCTTCCCTTCCCTTCTTTCCCTTCTCTTCCCCTCCCTTCTCTCCCCTCCCCCGTCCTCTCCTCTCTTCTCTCTTCTTCCCTTCCCATCTCTTTCTCTCTCCTGCTTTCCATTTCTTGAACCAAGCTTTAATGGCTTTGTATAGTCAGGGAAAGTGATACAAAGCAAAATGTTTGTGTACTGCCTTTACTAGAGTTTACTAGACTCTTAAAATGGCTCAAAAGAAATGGTTCTGATGAAGAATGAAACCCTGTCTTTGATAACCTTCCTATATTTTCACTATCAGGAGTTGAGGCACCCACTACCATCACCCAGGTTTTCTGTAAGAGGGAGGAGAAGCACCTAAGGACCTTTCCTGGAGATGTTCTTAGACCCTAAAGCAAAGATCCATGTTGCATCCTGAAGAGGCAAAAAGTAGTGACCCTGTCCTCTAGCAAGGCGTTTGTTTATAACTCTCTGATATTCTTTGTTTTGGGGGAGAGAGGGAGAAGGAGAATATGCCCTATTTTCTCAATACAATTTCACCCAGAATTTTAAAATTAAGACAATTCCAGTAATCCAGCCATTCACCCGAGATCCATCCCACGTATCAATTTCCTAACCAAAGCAATCGAATCCCACTTGCCTCTTCCCTCTCCACCCAAGACCTAGAAGAGAAGCATCTCTGTGGGAATTTTAGTCCCAAAAAATGGCCAATGCTTTGGGCAGTTTCTCTCCCAGGAACGGCAGCAATTGGCAGGTGGCAAGCGTGGTCGTGTTGCGTTTCGTTCTGGCCCTGAGCTGACGCTGCCCTTTCTTCTGCCTGCAGGCAGGCTGCGGGTGCACCCGGCGCAACCATTCCCTCTGCCGACCTCTACCGGCCAGGGCAGGCCTGGGCCCCCAGGCCCGGCCCAGCTGCCCAGGAGCCGCGGGACACTTGTGAGGACAAATGGCAGCAGCAGGGGTTAGAGTGGGCGCCTTTGATGGTGCTAGAAGCAGAGCCAGGGTGGGTTAAGAGGCCTCTTGGCCCGGCGGAGGCCAGTTCGCACTTGCACGTTTGTCCGGGTTGAGCCGGAGGTCAGAAGGTGAACCGGAGTTCACTCGAGCTGACTGATTGCGCGGCGCGGGCGGGCCGCTGGACACGCCAGAGTCTCGGGGTTCATCCCGCGCTGCAGAGGCCGTGCTCGTCGGGTGCCCGGGTGACGAACGAGCCGGGCTGGGCGGGGCCGCGCTCCGGGGCTCCGGCTCCCGCCGCCGGGCCCTCCTGCGGGGGCCACCGGGGGCAGCTCCGCGGAGCGCAGCAGCTCGGACCGCTGGTGTCTGCGAGGGGGAAGAGGAGGAGAAGCGACCCCTCGGCGAAAGCACCTCCTCCCGGAGAAGCCGGTGGGCGCCGTGGGAGCACAAGGCCTGTCTGCCCCGCCGCTGCGTGTTGCTAAGCGCACCCGAACGACTGCTCTAGAAATTTCACAGGGAGAGGGAATGGCCAGCTGACTGCAAAAGTGCTTTCATGTGCAGCTTCTGTCTAATCCCTTAAGAAAAAGAAAAATGCAACTAAGAGAAGTTCAAGTCTTACAGGCCCTCTTTTTCTTGGGCCAGAGTGGCTTCTGCCTTGCCTGGCTTTGAAGAGGGCTTGAAAATTTAACAGCAGAATCTCACACGTGTTTTAAAGAGAACCCTTGGCCCTGGAAAGGCCCGGCTGGAGGGCTTGCCGCGCCCCGCCCCCAGCCCCAGCAAGCAGACAAGCGATTCAGAAGTTGCCCCACTGCGGCTCTGTGAAGCAGCCCGCCAGCTGTGCCTTTTGCTGCTGCTACTGTTTTTCCAGACAGAACGTGTGCCTCTGGATAAGGACTCAGGATGGACCGCGTTATGGGCAGTCCTGACCCCTACTTATTTCCGGGAAGGCCTTCTTGTTCCTACTGCCAAACTGTCAAGCTGACTTCGGGGGCAGTCAGCTTTGCAGACCACATTCTGCTCATGGAAATGGACACCAAGCAAAGACATTGCTCAGTGTGTCCAGAGAAAGGGACGGGACGTGCTGGCCAGAGAGCATGAAGTTTAGTAATAAGGCTGGGCGTGGTGGCTCCGTGTGGCACTGGCTCCCTTGTGTGCCTGGGCAGGAGAGATCTCGGCAGGCCTTCCTGACTTCACCCTCCAGCGAGGGGACAGCTGCGCACACATTCCTCCAGAGGCCTTCCAGAAGGTGGAAGAGGGAGCCAGGAAGCTGGACACCACCGAATACCGGGCCATCTTTCTCCTCGGAGAGGAAACACGTTGGGCCTCCCCCCCTGCACAGCTCTGTTGCGTTATCATGCTTGAATCCTTGCTTCCAGAATTCCAACCTCTGAGGAGCTTCTCCAAAAAGACTTTTTGAGTACCACTACTTATAAGGCATTTGATTGGGTATTTTTCAAAAGGTGTAGTTTAAACATCTATATAAATGGGACATTTCATTTTTAAAGGATGAAAACATTCTGCAGTCAGTACCAGGAAAAATACTAATGTATATTGAAAGTTTAGATATGAAAGTAACTCAGATTAACGCCTATAAAAATGAAACATTCCTAAGCATTTCTTATTTTGCCTCTCTGCTTCTTCCATTTTCTCCACTTGGAAAACATGCTTTTCTGAGATTCTGTATCCCCAAGGAAACTGTTTAAATTTATTTATCCCTTCAACAAACTGTTTTGAAGTGTTAAGTGCTAAAAAGAGATATAAAGGTATAAGCTTAATAAGCATCAGAAATTAAAGGAAGCAAAACCAAGATTCTTTGGAAGGACCAATAAAATAGACAATAAACTAAATGGAGAAAGAGAACATAAATATGCAGCATTATCAGCAGCAGAAATGGAAACAGAGGATATTAACCAGATAAACATAAAAATTTTGTAATTTGAAGAAAATAATACATGCATAGCATCATCCCAATTGTGTAAATATATAAAACAGATGAAATAGATTACATAGGGAGAAATGTGTTTCCAAAATTATCTTTAAAAAGAATAGTGTAAAACACGTATTATGCCAAGAATTTTAAAGAAATGTAAAAACTTATCAAATATCTGTCACAAAAAATTCTTAGGCCCTGATTATTTATGAACCTTTAAGGAACACTTAATTTCTTCTGTCATGTCAACTATCTCAAAGCAGAAAAATGTGGAAAACTTATGAGATAAATGGATGGAGTTATAACAGTACTAAAAGCCAGGTAAATATCAGAAAATTGAAAAATATAAATTTACTTCACTTAACACATACTACAGAAATTCTGAGCATTGATATATTGAATCAAAACAAAGAGTAGCACTCTGAAGGTATTTTATTCCACACTATAATTCGGATATAAGAAATCATTTAACATGACTGATTGTTAAAAAGAAAGAAATTTTACGTAAGTATTTCATCAAATACAAAAAAGAACAGTTAATGGAATTTAACAGCCATTTCTGTTTTTAGCAATATAGAGTAAATTAAGATAGTAAAATATTTGCTAAACAGTCTGAGGAGAATCTTCCTAAACCAACAGCTCACCTGAATTTCTTCTAATATCACCTTGGGATTTCAAGTGAATGAAATAAGATAATAATATAGTCAGAAAAAAAATTAGTTAAAAGAACTATATAAGTATCATTAGCTGGTGATGATTTTACTATATATGAAGAAAAACAATTTAACATTGTTCACTAAAGTGAATATAAGTTAAAGTAATATATCAATAGATGGCTTTTTTATGCCAGGATGACAAATTAGAAAATGAAATGGAAATAAAAAATCCCACTTAAAAAGTCAGTGAGAGCAATTGAATTTGAAAAGAATACATATTTCAACAACTGGTACTGGGACAATTGGATATCTACATGGGAAAAGATTTATGTAGATAGACCCTTACCTTACACCACACACAATGTAGATAGACCCTTACCTTACACCACACACAAAAATTAATTCAAAGTGGATCATTAGCCTAAATGTAAGAGCTAAAGCTATAAAACTCTTTAAAGAAAGATTGGAATAATTTTTTGTGGCCCTAAGTTAAGCAGTTTCTTAGATAAATACCAAAAGCACAAATGATGAAAGGGAAAGTTGACAGATTGACCTTAATCAAAGTTAAAATCTTTACATTTCCAAATATACTATTAATAAGATACAAAGACAAGACACAGACTGGGAGCAAATATATGTAAAGCGTATATCCTGAAAAGAACTTGTATCCAGAGTATACAGAAACACAGAGTATACAGAAAACTCTCATAAGTCAATACTAAAAAGTCAAATAGCCCAATGAAACACAGGTAAAAGATTTAATAACAATTTCCCCAAAGAAGGTATACAAAATGGCTGATAAACATATGAAGTGTTGTTGATAGTTCAGTAAATGTAGTTAAAAGTACGAAGAGGCACCATCATGCCCACTAAAATTGCTGAAATAGAAAAGTCAGATAACACCAACGTTTGGTGAGAATATGGAGAAATTGGTATCTTTGCATATTGTTGATGGGATGTAAAATGGTACAGCCACCTATGTAAGCAATTTAGCAGTTTCTAAAAAATTAAACACAAATTCATCTAGTGCCCTATAATTCTACTTCTACATAGTCACTGAAGAGAAATGAAAACATATGTTCATGTGAATGCTTGTATACTAATGTTCACACCAGCATTATTCACCACTAAAAAGAAGCAATCTATTATTTACATATACAATGTTATTTAGATATACAATGTTATTTAGATATACAATAAAAACTATTCTTCAATAACAATAACCAAGATATTGATACATGCTTAAACATGGGCAAACCTCAAAAACGTTATCCTAAGAGAAAAAATAGTGCCAAAATATCACATATCATATGATTGCATTTATATGAAAAATCTAGAAAAGTCAAATCTATAGAGACAGAGAGTGATTCTCTTGGGCTGGGGTTGAAATGGAGATTAAATGTAAAGGGGCATGAAACATGCATTAGAGTGAAATTCTTTTAAACTGGATAGTGATGATGGTCATGCAGCTTGGAAAATGTACTAAAACTACTGAACTATACACTTAAAACAAGGGAATTTTATGTAAAGTGGACCTAATAAAGCTGTTAAATAAAATGGCAATGAAACTTTACGTTCAGCCACGATTAAGTAACTCATGGAAGACCAATGATCCCATTGGGAGCAAATAGAAAATCTGGATGAAAATGGTTTTTAGTCCTTATAAGACTTGCTGATGCTACCAGAACTGGAGGGACCAAGAAGAGAGAATTCAGAGAGAAGAGAACTCTCTGAGAAGAAGAGAACTCAATTAAACAAGTGAGTGTTGCATTTGCAATTCTTAATGTCACTCAATAGGCTGAGAATCCAAATAGAGGGATGCAGCTAAAGTGAAGAGTATTCGGCAGATAATTTGGTCCTCTCACAACACTGGAGAGAGAAAAATTTTACTTTGTAACTTCGAAAATAAGTGGAATTTAAGTGTTCATATTATGGAGGGAAGGAAGGCTCAGAGAAAAATGACTAGCACTTGTAGAATTTCTCCTCAAGGCTTTTTATAGAATATGTAGTGTACATATTGTTTTAATCTTGAAATAATATAGACTCATGGACAAGTTGCAAAGAGTAGTGCAGATAGCTTATATGTACCCTTCATCCAGCTGCCACTGGCAGCATCCTTGGCTGCTACCCACTAGAAGCCCTTCCCCTAGTCATGAGAATAATTATTTCTGTAGACATTGCCACATTTCCCATTGCAGAGGGGTGAAGGATTCTTCTTTGGCTGAAATCACTGCTCTAATATTAACCACTTTTCTGAGCATGGTACAGCTATTAAAGCCAGGAAATTAACATTGGTATAATACAATGAACTTAACTGAAATACTGACCATATACAAGTTTCTCCTGTTGTGCTTTTTCTGTTGCAGGATCCAATCCAGGAATCTATGCTGTATTTAATCGAGCCTCCCAAAACAACTCCACTCTGTGGTTCCTCCGGCTTCTTTTTCTTTCCTGACTTTGAATCATTTGATGAGACGTAATCAATTATTTTATGTCCTGTCTCTAGATTAAATTTGTCTGATGGCTGTCATGATTAAATTGAGGTTATGCATTTTTGGCAAGACTATGACAGAAGTTTGTACCTTTTTCAGTGTATGAGGTCAGACTCTATGATGCCAATGTCTCTTATTACTAATGGTGTTAAGAGAAGCATTTGTTGAAGGTGTTGCTGACCATATTTACCCACCGTAAAATATGATTTCTCTCATTATAGTTGACAGATATCTAAGGAAAGAGTTTTTGAATATATGTGAATATTATGTTTCTCTTCTAACTTTTGCTCAGATATTTAGTATCCATCAGTAGTTAATTCCCCGGGTTAATTATTACTGTAAGATTTGCCTAAGGGTAATTTTGTATTTTCCTCATTTCTTCTACATTTATTAATTTTAATTCTTCTGTAAAGAAGAGTTGTCACTTCTCCATTTATTAATTTATTCTTTTTTATATCAGTGTAGACTCATGAATATTTATTTTATTCTATGGGTTATAACCTAATGAATCATTTTTGTTTTGTTCCTCAGATTATTCCAGAATTAGCCACTGGGAGCTTTTCAGGTTAGTGTTGTTCCTTTTGACATGTTCTCACTGTTTTTGTACACCCTTTCACATACCCTTTTCTAAGTTCTCAGGATATTCCAGGTTTGTATGGTATTAATGTCCCTCCATACCTCTAGAATCAACTATGAGTACTTTTCATGAAACCACTTACTTTTCATTAGAGAACGTATTTGGAAAGTAAGATCTGGACCCTGTGTAGTCAATGCTATTGAGAAAGTAGGCCAAAAAATAAATTAGGCTATATTGGGCCCTTTATTAGTGAAACACTAAGTAATGTTACTGCCTGAGAATCTATGATATTTATAAGATACTATAATACTTTGCAATTTTTATTTTTATTCTAAATGAAGATGCATCTTGGTGCTTAATTAACACTTATAATTTTGTGTTCCTTTTCTTATAGTCAGCCTTAAAATTATTTGTAAACTGAAACATAAAGTTGAAGGATTTTCAATAATATTTTATTATGTACATTTTCTAAAAACATAGTGATATACTTTTGTCTGTGAACAACTTGGTTCACAAACAAACATATGGTAAAATTTTTTTTCTGTTTGTGAACTCTGCATTGGGTGATGAACACAACATCAGCCTTCTCTCCTGTGCAAATATGAACATGTCCATCTTTTCCAGAATCCTGGAATGAATTCAGCTTGTGAACCAAGGTACCACTGCAGTTCCATAAGCAAACACTTCAAAGTAGCACTCTGTAATTTTCAGCTCTTTTGTGAAAAATCTTACTCACTTTTCTGTTTCATTCTTTGGAATAATGAATTTGAAAATTCTAGAAAAAGCTTTCATAATGTAGGTATAATTCCTTTCAAAATCACAAGTCACCATGTAACTTTCAAATTTGGCTGTTTATTAAATTTTATACTAAAAATATAGGGTTATTTAACAATACCAAACCGTAGAAAGGTGATAAATGTTGATTTGTCCATTTCAGAGACTATGGAGTTAGTCCTATAATGAAAGATTAAGAAGTTTATGTGTTCACCTACTTTCTACATCTCCTCTCTTCCTTCAACTTCCAAGTTTTAGAGGAACACTCCCTGAATAACTTTTTTAAATCAACTAAACTTTCAGCTCTTTTATAAGTGGGAAATAATTTTTACTCTCATACTTAATTTTTGCTTTTACTTATATAGAATTTCAGGTCCAAATTTTCTTCCCACCAAATTTTGAGAATACTACCATTTAGAATTAAATCATGCCAATTGGAAAATCTCATGTCAGTTTGATTTTTATTTCTCAAAATCTTGTCCCAGTTCTTTAATTTTTACTCTTTCCTCTTGGAAGCATTATCAAATCAAACAACATAAACAAATTATTTACCTTAATAACTGACATAAAGTATAAGAGATCTGGGAAAATTTCTTTCCTATTCCAGGAAAAAAACCTTCCACTTTTTATTTGTAAATAGACACGTGCTAAAAATGTTTTAGGAGTCATTTACTTTGTCTATAGAAGTAAAGTGAAAGTTATATTATCAGATACAATCCAGTAAATAAAATCCTAGCATTTTTAATGAAAAGAAAGTTCATTTAAAATATTATGCAACATAAACTTTATACTCATTCACCAGTGAGAGCCAGTGTTATGTTTGAGGCTGAATCTGCTGGTGGTTATTTCACATAAGCTACAATCTGAACTGATCTTCTGTATTTTCTCTACACATTTCTTTAAAGTAGAAAAAGAGCAAAAGAACTTAGAAAGGAATTTAAGACCAGAATCTTGGACATTTAAGGCAGTTCTCCTCTAACCTTTCTTGTCCACACTTAAATTATCATCAGTTTATCAATTAGATTTTACTGAATCTTTTCCAAGAATTCAACATCTTTTTTTTAAAAAGTATCTTTATTTGTTTTGTATACTATTTTATTAAAGAACCTAATGCTAGTAACAGGAAAAGTGCATAAACTGGCTCAAATATATTTGGGTACTTCACAACCCATTTTCCACAAACATCAACAATGTAGTGATGGACGTTTTTACATGAAAATGTTTTTATTATGTTTTACAATTACTCTTTAAAATTCATAAAGAATAGCCAGCCATTCACTTTTTAGGTACATGCATGGCTTAAATATGAAGGGCCCCACAGAGACTCAAGCATTAGGGCACTACAAAGCTGTGAGGAGCCGCGGCCTAGTTGGAGAAGTACGTCACTGGCGTTTGCCAGGAGGGGTGTATCTCTGCTTGGTTCTCCTGCTCTCTGCTTCCTGGCTGCCATGGGTTAAATAGCTTTCTTCGCCCTAAGCCCTTTCACTTCGATGTTGTGCCTTGGATTCAGCCAGTTATGGACTAGCACCTCTGAAACTGTGAGCCAAAATAAATCTTTGCTCTGTTAAGATACGTGTGTGCAATATTTTGTCCCAGTAACAGAAAAGTTGGAAAATGCAGTTCCCTAATCACAAACAGCAGATGTTATTCTGCTCATGAAAATAACACACTCATTATAATTTATCACTAATTAATCAACTATACCTGAACACTGCCAGAAATATACTTAATATGTATTTGTGATGCTTGAAAATTTAAGCTTTCCCAAGTTTTTTAATATGATGAAAAGAACAATTATATCACTTATGAAATCTTTATTTTCTACTCTCCTCACTTCATATTTTGGCAATTCATGAGTTTTTTATTAAATTTATTTATTTATTTATAGAATCACCTCTTAGGGATTCCCCATAACACAGCCCTTCTATTCCATACCAGCAGAATACATCTACTTGTTTATTCTATAACTGCCTTGATTTGTAACTCATAATCCAATCATGTGCAGGTCTCTTCTGTGTGTCTAGCACATTTTTTTTTACTATTACTTAAAAAACAGGAACATCACTGGACTTCTCCATTCATTCTTCTTGGTCATTGTTGTCCTTGGGTAGGTGCTCTACCACCTTCCTCCTACCCAGATGAAACTCCCCTGAATATGGCGCTGGGATACTCTTGAGATCATGGAAGAAGGTGCTAATCAAAGTTGACACTGGCAGAGGGAAAGCTGAGGTGCCACACTGGGGTGGGAAGGCTGCTCTGAGGAGAAAGGGATGCAGAATCTGAGTCAGAACATTCCAGGGAGAGAGAGACACGGGAAGGACAAAGTTCTCTGCCAGAAGTGGCTTGACAAGATTCAGAAACTGAGAGACACTCATGACAGCAAGCAAATGGGACCCAGGGCAGGTGTGCAGGAGGCCTGGTGAAGAAACAAACGGTGCAGGAGATGGATGGCTTCATAGACCAGGATTTTATGTAGGAAGGCAGTAAGCAAACACATGGCCCACATGCTCTAAGAAACACACAAATCCAGATGTCCACTCTGGGTGGTTGAAGCAGAAGGATCAGAAGTTTGAGTCCAGCCTGGGCAAATTAGTGACTTAGTGAGACCCTGTCTCTAAATTAAAAAGGGCTGGATGTAGCTCAGTGGGAAGGCTCTGGGTTCAATTCACAGTACCACAAAAAGACACCTTTCATAGTATTTCAACATGACAACCAAAGTTATAGATGACATTTAAAAGGAAAACAAAAACAACATAACACATTTACATTTAAAAACAACATAACACATTTACATTTAAAAGGAAAACAAAAACAACATAACGCATTTACTACACACAAAACTTGTGAAGTACTTTTAGAATATGAAAATTTTATCAACCAAGAACACTCACAGATATCTCCAACCTTTTGTCCTTCTTACACCTTTTTTAAGTGTCATTTGGGAAGATTTGTTATTTTTCATAATAGATGGCTTGGGTTTGAAATATTTTTCTTTAATTTCCATATTCCAAAAATTCACAATACTATTTATGTGGTCACATCACTGCTAATATGACTCCATGTCACATAAATAGTCATGTAACTTTTTATGCTGTCTCCTGCTTATGTAGGGGAGTTTTCAGAAACCCTATATTACAGTCTTGTTTCAGGCCTGTTCCTTTTCTAGGGCTGGTCCTGTAATATATGGATTGAAGCTGCTATTTTGATGCTCTTGTCAGCCTGAAACCTTGATTTCCAGTGTGTATCAAACCATGCAATACAATAAATCAGCATTCGTGACTGCGCAGCTATATATTCTTTCTGTGGCTTTAAATATTTTTATAATCATGAGCGCAATATAGGACTCGGGGGACTTTTTAAAGCCAGCATTTTGAAATAGCCAAATAGAGATTCAAAAAACCTGTACACTATTGGGCTAAGTTGCAGAACTTTGAACCTTTGGTGTGTGTTCTAGTTTGGTTTCCCTGGAAACTACTTTTAAATCTGCAATTGTTAATAGCTGCAGTAACAGGCATCCCTGTGATTCATCGAGTTGCAGAAAGTAGGAGGCTCCTTCTTCCCACAGCTTTGAAATACAATGCAGATGCACAACATGTTTGACACCGCAAAACTGTGCTTGACCTCAAACAGGTAGAGCACACCTCAGAGAGCACATGACAGTCAATCTAAGTAAGGGTAGGATGATCCATCTAAGAAATCAAGAAAAATTCATCCTGCTGGATACAGCTTCCTCCTTTCCTGTGGAAGGTATTGTCCTCGTTCAGCTATTATTAGTATCTAATTAAAGCACATTAACTTTGGGGAAGGAAGTAGGGGCTATTTGGAAACAGACCCCACAGTTTCTACGTTAGTGGCCAATCCACTGTTCATATTACTGGGTAGACTAACACCGCACCCCTCACCTGGTTCCCAAGTGATATACAAGAAAACATCATATCTGGAAATAGGTACTGTTGTGTGATTTTTGCACTCTGGGAAAGAAGGGCATTACAGGGATTCAATTTTTCTCCTTTGGAAAATTACTCTGTTGAAGTGCATAAAATAATACATAAATAGCAAAGCTGCAAATAACACATACTTGCACTGATATTTAAATACAAGATGTGCATCTGTAGAGCTTTGTGATTTACAAAACTTTTTCTGTACAGTTGTAATTGTTGACTGATTGTGTCAACTCAAGAAGTTTAGTTAAGAGCAGCTTAATTAAATCAGCTCAGCAATTCTACACCCAGGGCAGCTCTTAGCCTGGATGGTATAAAGGAAGGACGATCTGCTTTTGTTCTTTGGAGGAGCTGCAGTCTTTCACTTCTGACTTTGGCTTGGATGCTGTCTCCTGGCTTCCAGCACAGACTCTTCCGCTTCCTTCACAGACACTTCAGCCTTCTAGCACAGTCCCATTAGCCTCCTGATACAGACTTGTACGGACACTGCAGTGAGCTCCAAACCTCCAGACTAACTCCTTCGGTCTCCAGTGTGCCGATACCCTCTGCTGTCTTCCTCATCCAGCCCTGTGGGGGACCACTGAAAGCCAATCTTGTAATTTCTTACACATTTATGTATCTTGTGTTGTATCTGTTTCTCTGGTAAACACTGACTGATGCAGCAGTTTTCAAGCAAGGTCATTTTTTTCCACTTTTGGTATAATATGGTTCTACTCCCAATAACTTCCCCTTGGGCTTGTTTTGATCATTTTTGCATAGGGTCAGGCTTGTTTGTGCAGGGGCCACTATGGTGGTGGGAGGGGTGATTGGCAAATTGCAAAACCAGATAACTCATTGCAAGGAAGTGTAGAGACACGCCATATAAATGTGGTTTTGTAGACGTGATCCATAATTCTGGAGATCTCTGCAACTTCTCAGAATCTTTCAACAACGGGTATTCAGCTACAACACTCCTTGTTTTCAGAGTTCGGTCTTTGAAGGTACAAGTGAGGTTATAAGTGATGCAACATGCCTCAAAGCAGCTTTGCCAGATGGGTCAGGCACTGCGAAGTCTTGGGCTGAGAACGCGTGCAGCATGCCCCATTATCTCCTAGTGGAGGGGGAAATTCTTCTTTCCCTTTCAGCTTCATCGTTATAGCCAGTGCAGTCTCTTCCAGAGTAGCCCTCTGTGCTCTACCAGGAAGCCAGATAAATGCATAATTTTAGCTAGTCTTAATTGCATTCCCCAGCTCACCTATCACAACCATGTTTCCATTGTTGCTGACATTTGTTAACAGCTTCAGCAAGCTCAGGCCTCCTCCTCCCACGCCAGCACTCATGGATGAAGATCTCTGGGGGCTGGCAGAATTGGCCTGCCACTTAGGATAGTGTGTGGGGTACTGTGTGTATGTTTTGCTTTGTTGGTTTTTTTTTCTATTAGTGATTAAAACTACAAATTTAGTTAATCTACAGAACAGATTGTGAATAAATCTATACACACACACACACACACACACACACACACACACACACACACACCCCATATAATTGCTTTTACATGCTGGAACTGCTCTCAGATGCTGTCACCTACTTCTCAGGCACAGGACTTCCTTTCCCCCTTAAGTCCCTTCCTTCCTCTCCTCCCACTCCTGTCCCACTCCAGCCTTATGTTGGGATGGAAATCAAAAATCCCAGTGCTTTCCCCAGCCAGGTCTGGTATAAAGTACAATAATTTTCTGTGTGGCCAGTGTCTTTAGTTGCAGATTAAAAACAAAAGATATGGCCAATAATACTCATAAAATACTGTTTACTTGATGTTCCTCCTCAGGTTCACAGCAGAGACACCACTGCCCAGCCATATATCACTCAGAAATGTTTTACTGATCTTCTGGAAATATGTCATCATTTAGGAGTATTATATATCTTTCTAAAATCACTCAAGATTTATGATGGTGACTTTAATTCCTTTAGCGCTATCTGCTTCACACTTTTGAACACCAAAGAAAGAGGAAAGATTGCTATTTTAAGGAATTTGAATCAATGGTTATGAAGAAGCCAGAGACCAGAACCTGTCCTATGATGAGATATGAAATAAATGAGAACAGACGGTCTCTGGAACCCGTAGGAAGCAGTCTTGTAAGATTCTCAGAGCGCCCCGCCCCGCCAGTCTCCCGCCCCATGTCAAATCATTCGTCCACGTGTAATGAGCTGTGGCATTTCAGCTTCTACCTAATCATGTCTATCACTCATTCACTCTTCTTACCTTGATATTCCCTAAAGATTTGGAGGAATGGTGATTTCAAACTAAATCCCTTACCAAGGCTGCTTTGTGAATTACTAAAAAGGCACAGGACTGTGGAAGGATCTGTCTCTTGGATGGATAAATCTTCAGGATAAATGGAAAGGATGGGTAGAAAGCTTTAACCAACAGACAAATCTGCAATAACCTATCTGAAAGAGTGAGTAAGCTCCTTAAAAACGACCCAGGCTAAGACCTCTGTCAGTGTTAGTGGTGTCACCATCCCCATCAGTCCTCAGCACAATAGTTTCCAAGAAGTTCTGGTGGAGAATTCATCAAAATAAATAGGCTGCTTATTATGGAAGTGATGCTATGTGTGTTTGGAGTCCAAGGCACATGGGTTTTCTCTGTGACTTAGATAAGGATAAGGAACTCTTGTCACCATTTGTGACCAATTACCCACAAGATTCAAAAGGCTTACACATGAGAAGGATGTTGTCAGCACCCTTAAAACAGGGCTAAGCTAACTGCCCTTGGAATTAAAAGGAAAGACTTAGCCTCCTCAATGAGAACCACTGCAATTAACCTGCCTCTGAACTGGTCAAGGTGAACAAGGGGAGGTTCCCCAAATGAAAAGCAAAAGCTATGCATTGTCTTCAGAGACCAGAGCTGAAGAAAGGATTGTAGTCCAGGTTGGTGACTGGTTTCTCATTTGAGCCAGGTTTTGTGAAGGAGGAAGATAATTAATCCTCTCCCTCAGGAGCACCAGTAGATGCCCACACAAGGTCAGTTTTCTTCTGGAGAAAGCCCCAGGGGTTGGACATTACTCCCCAGGATAACTACTTACGTTTACTAGGTAAGCAAGCCTGCTCAGGCGATAGTGGGATAAGCTGTTTTGTTGAACCCTGAATTCTATTTTGCCCTCCTCTACCAGTTACTTATTTTACCAGTTCCCTGAATGATAAATATTCAGGGAAAATATATATGAGATAAATACTAGCCTAGTTTAATAGGGACAGAATGAAGATGACACTGAAGGTGAGACAAATAGTCAGCGCATTTTCCCTAATAACTCAGCACAAATACCTGCTTAAATGGAAAAATATGTTTAGTGTCTGGGCCTCTAGAGGGTCAGGAGCATTTTTTAACTTAATCTGCAATACTCAAATTGCATCTTGTATCTGTGTGTATTTGCTTCGTTTTGAAGGGCAAGGGAGACAGGTGAACATCTGCAGACGCACATTCACGTGCCAAAATTGTGAGCCACATCCAGTCCCCCAAAGGAATGTGGAAAAAGTGGCAAACTCTAATCACTCTCGGCACTGGCAAGTGCTCTGAGGTCACCTTGTCCTAACCAGCTCAAATGACTGAGGCCATCACCTCCGGCAACTGAGTTTGCCTCTGTGCCCCTAGGGAGGCCCCATTTGGGACGTGCAGGCAATTAGGGGTTTCCTGGTTGACAACTCAAATGCCACTTCCCATCTTTCTCTAATCCTTTCACCTGCCTAAGAGGAACCTCTGTTAACAAACACAACAGTGGGTGCCTGAGGATTAGCTTCTCCTGTTTGACTCCAGTGCTTTTAGAGGGTAGGAGAGTTCTTGTAAAGTCTGTTGTGAGCCCCTACAATGAGGATAGAGTCAGCCTCAGTAAAAGGCAGTGATTTGAGGTTAATGCCCTATCCTTGCACACTGCCCTGGCTGTCACCGTGAATCCTGCCGATTAGTGGGAATCATGACAAAACATGGCATGCTGATGGCCTAGTCTTTACTCTCTTTTCCTTTTTAGCTGGATTGGTTCTTTTAGCCACCTCCTATAATCTCATATCTTTCAACAGCATCTACGTAGTGATGACTACCAAGTTTTTCTCTGCAGCCTACACCTCTGCCCTGAGCCCTAGACAAAAATCCAACTATGGCGTTGACATTCCCACTAAGACATTTACTAAGCATCTTAAATTCATTCCCCAAGCTGGGCTCCTGCTGTCCTCTCTTACTGTCTTCTCTATGGTAGTTCATGACAACTTGGTTCCCAGGCTACTCAGACCAATCACCTTATTCTCATCATGGCTCCTGTCTCTCACTGTCAGTGTGTGTTGGGTCAATCAGAAAACCTTGTTTGCTTTGCCTTCAAAATACAACAAAAGCGAACCACCTCTGGCCATTTCCATTGCTCCAACCCAGGTCTGAGTCCCCAGCCTTGGAGCCCACATCCTGGCAGTGGCTTCCTGCAGTCCCCCTGCCTCCTGCAGTGAGCCTCTTCTTCTTTACTTTCAGCAGTTCTCAGGGAGAATTGAATGAAAGCCAAATCAAATTTCCCCCATTAGGTCAACGTTGAACCTAATCATTGAATTTGATTCTGTTCTCATCCAATTCAGTTTGAGACCAGAACTGTAGAAAGAATCAAGTTTGTGAATCAAGGTACCATTGTATTACCATTTTGGAGAGCACAGGACACTCTGCAGCTGTCCCTGCTGAGCTGGGGGCTGTTGAGGTTGCCCCATGATTAGATTCAGGTTATGTCTTTTAGGCAAAAATTCCACAGAAGTGCTGCCTCCTTCTCAATGCATCACATGAAGAGTCCTGTGATGTCACTCTGTCCCAATGTGAGCAATGTTCACTTTGATCACTAGTTAAAGTGGAATTCAGTGAAGTGTAACACCCTACTTTTCCATTTGTAATTAGTAAGGAATTCGTGGGGAGACATTTCCAAACTATACCCTGATTCTTCATCTAACTTGTAGCCACTAGTTTTAGCATCTATTGCTGATTTTCTAACTCCATCACCACTCTATCCACTTAGCAATTTATTTCAACATTAAACTTTTCCATTATAGATTTTCCATTTATTTTCATAGCTTGTATTTGTCAGCTGAGATTCCTGGCCCATTCCTCTATTATAATCATATTTTCCCTTTAGTCCTAGAACATGTTACATTAAAATCCTTGACTGCTAAATCCAACATCTGCATTATATCAGTGTCAATTTATCTTGACTCTGGGTCAAATTCCTGATTTCTGGGCATGACTAGTAAATTTTTATTAGTGACTTTTTCATTAGACTATACATTGTAGATGCCTATTCTAGAGATTTTGGGTTCTGTTGTGTTCCACCAAAGCACACTGGTTTTTGTTCTAGCAGGCGTTTCACTTGACTAAATTCAAACTCCAAACTCTATCTTCCTTGATAGAAGACAGCAGTGCACAATGGTCAATCTCTATTTTATAGCTCTTGATTTTGCTAGAAAATTTGAGGTTTTCCCCATGTACATACCATTTGGCAGTAAGCCAGGTTAAAGAGAGGCTTAGATACAAATTTGGAGGCTATCATTTCTGTACCCTAAATTTTTGTGTTTCTCTATCATTTTCAGGCTAGCCCCAAACTATGCCAAGTGATTTCTCCAGCCTATAAGTGTACAAATTTCTCCTTGAACTCTGCCACACTATGCTGTACAGATCTGGGAGTACAATAAATAAATATATAAACAAACCAACAAACCAACAAACGCAAGCAAATGGCACCCCCTGGGTTCCCCTCACTTGAGGGTTGACTCCCCTTCAGTATCCATTGTCTCTCATCATTCTTCAGTGCCTTCAAAGGGTTGGTTTGCTATAGTTTGTCCAGACTTCACAATCTTTATCTGTGGGGGTTGTTCAGGCACGGGCTTCTCCACTCTCATCAGAAGCAGAACGCTAACCACCTTTTTAAATTTAGAAAGTTTTACAGATTTTTAGAGCTTCAGATTTACTTTCAGATCTTTATATAACACCCTAAATTTTCTATCAGTTTTATTCTTTCCACAATACAGAGCATAGCCTTTACTCTTCTACTTATCCTCACCACTTACCTGAATAAAGCATTCCAGTATCAATTCTAAAAATATGTGTGTTCAGTGGTTCAAGTTGAAGTTATCTTTAGCACTTGGGACATCTAGCAGGTATTGCAGATCACATAATTGAAGCTGTACACATGGGTGCTAGAGAAAATGAACATCTCAGAAGGAAATCCATGTGCATATTCATTTATATGTATAGATAATTTACAAAACCAGAGTTTATACAGCTGCAAACTGATATGCCTAAGGAAAGTGTTAATTAAACTTCGTGCTCTAACTTTAAATATACCCAGGATATTTTTCTAAATGTTTCCACTCAATTCCATGAAGGCCGCACAAATTCTTCATTAACAGTTCAAATATGCGCTGTCCACTTTTGCATTCCCGTTAAAGCACAGATCACTGGCCCAAACCTTGCGAAGAATGAGCACATTTAAGGCATGCCCTGCCTGCGTGCACATTTCTTTGCTCTCCTTGTGTCTGAATAATGTGCCTCCTGCATCCTCTTCCCTTCCTCCCAGAGCCTTTAGTCCTGGAGTGAAGATACAATCCCTCTGCCAAACCAGCTCCACTTTCTCCTGCCCCTAACGGCTGGGGGAGCAAACTGTGAATGCTGGCAGGAAAGTGGTGGACAGCTGAGGACAGAAACCTCAGTCCTTCCAGACAAAAGAAAGGTTTAGGGAAAGTTTTGGATTTAAACACAGACTGGATGAAACTGAGAAGTTTGGGCTGAGAAGAAATTCAAAAGATTCCTACAAAGACACAAGTTCCATGAGCATTGTTGCCATCCTGCAATTTACTGTCAGACTCTACTTGTAGCTCTAACCTAACAATGTATCATCTTTACTTTTCATGTTATTTATTTACAAGTGCATTTTCAGTATCAACCCCTTCATTCATTAATCCTAATGTGGCCTTTTCCAGTGTCTACTTACCATTTTAAATACTTACTATAATTTACAGGGCTTTCTTGAACACATCCAAGGTATATTATATGGGGCTAGCTTAATGGAAAGTCTTGTATACCAAAGCAGGAAAAAACATTTAATTTATGAGGGCTTTGAGTTTTGATCATAATTTACTCATAGAAACCTATTCATACAAAGCAAAACCAATATAATTTTTCAAAAGCAATCAAAAAGTAAAACAATAAATGTTGATCTTATTAGTGTTCTCTGAAAGCTCACAATCTACTCTAGAATTATGCAAATTATACTCAACTGCAGAATACTTAGGTTTTGTAATTGCTCTTGAGCTAATTCTATTAGCTTACATTTTAGAGGCATTTTAGCCATCAGAAATTCTTAAATTTTTGTGTTTCTTTTTTTCCTCAAAGCAATTGTCAAGAGATATATACAGTATTAAGAAAAAACATCACTCAAAAAGTTATACCCAAAATGGAGTCATATTTTATAGGTCATTCATGTGTCCTAGTTCTAATCTGCAGATTTGAATCTAACCTAAACCAGAAGAAAATTCTCTTAAGAATTTTTGCAGATGAATGATACATTATAGCACTCCTTTCGTAGAACCAGGCAGTCTCTGAATAGGCTTCTCTTCTTTCTTCCAACAGAGTGAAATAAATCATTTCTCAGAGCTCACCATAGTGAAGGAAGTTCATGCAGTAAGTGAACGATACATGCATTAAGAAGACAAGGTCCTTGACTCGCAAGCTGAGAGTTGATAAAAAGATGAGGCACCGAAGAACACAAATCACTGCACAGCGGGTGGAGATTGTGGCAAGTCCCTCCTGGATGTCCACCTTAGCCATGGGCTACACGGGCCAGGAAGAACAGCCCCTCAGGGGACCAGGAAAGGCCTCTGAGTAGAATTCAGGTAGGAGAAAGAGGGTCCTAGGCAGAAAGACTGCAGTTAGGAAAGAGTGCTGTAGAGGAAACATGAAAGCAGGCGCAGGAACCAGCAGAAGCTAGGTGAAGGTGAGAGGATGTTGACAGGACTACAAAGTAGATATGGACCAGATACCTAGGGCTCGGCCAGGAATCTGAAGGGTTTAGATTTCATTTTGTAACCACTGAGTGTAGATGAAGGTCTGAGGGTTGGTTAGTGGCATGCGTTAGCAAGGGGCACCAGGTAATGCTGTGGAAATACTTGACTTGGTAGAGAGAGCCTCAAGTGGCCACTGCAGTCTTATACTCCATCAAGTAGCACTTGATGGTGCAAATTAGAGCAGAGCCTGGGACATGAAAGCAGGGGGAAAGTATACAAAGAAATTTGGCAGGCAGAACCCACAGCAGTGAAGAGAAAGGACATGGATGAGTGTATGATGGTGGTGGGTAACTAGAAGGCTGGAGATGCCATTAATAACAACAGAGACATCACACAGTTGAGCATGGAGGCCAGGTGTACACATGACATATCCTAGGAGTCAGTGACTGTGCTGACCAGGAAGACTTCTCTCACAGTCTGCACAGAGATTTTCAAGCATGAGGAGGGTGTGAAGAAAGCGCGAAAAGCTAATGTGTAGGGTCATAGGGTGATCAAGGATGGCTCCAGGGTGCCAGCTTAGAGTGAGTCAAAGGAGGGGCACAAAACCAAGTGCTCAAAGTGAGGGTGCACAATCATCAGTGTCTCGCAGGAGTGAGGAGGCAAGGAAAGGAATTTGGGGGAATACGATGCTCACAGGATGTGTACCTTTGTGAGGCCCACACAGTGAAGCTGCCAGAGTGCAAAGAGAAGAACCCTCCCATCACTGAACTTGAACCTGTGAACACGGATGACTGGACGGGAATTTGAGGACACCGAGAGCTGGAACTAGATAGTTAAACTCAGAAGGCAGGTCGGGAAGGCCCAAGACAGATGAGCAAAGTATAGTAAGAATCCAGAAAGAGAAACCAAGAGCAGGGATGAATTCCACCAGAAAACTGAGATGAAAGAGTCTGAAAACCAGTGAAGTTTGAGGGGGAAAAGTTTGCGACCCCAGTTCTTCCAACCAAGTGGGAATAGGACAGCTGCCCATAGTCCTCCAGCCTTCCAACTGCACTCCCAAAGAAACGACCTTAGTTTCTGACATGCACCCCTTAGAGTTTAGCAATAATTCCTATTAACCTTGCTCTACCTTCAAGGACTATGCCCTGCTATTCCTTCAGAAGCATCAAGCAGGTATCCAGCACTGCTCCCCACTGGCTGAAGCACTACAGACCCCTGGCAGGAAAAAGCCTGTCTTGCTTAATTCAGACTCATGAATGCTGAGTGCTGTCTTTGTAACCCCAAAGTGGATATAACTTTGACAAGCTTGAAAAGTCCTCTTTTCTTTGACAGATTAAAGAAAATCTTTCTCTTCATAGGAAAGAAATGGGTTTACTCTCTATTTTTAAGAGTTGAAAAGTAAGAAAAGGAAGCCAAAAGCAAAAACCTTTAAGCTATCACTAACTTTTAAACATAGCAGTAACAGTCTCTAATAAAGCAACAACAACCTTTCTTCAAAAGGATGGATTCTCTCAATAGAGAAGACCCATACAGAAAATGGGCTCATTTAGTAAAGACTCTGAGAAGAAACCACTAGCTGATTCATATCCACTCTTCCTCAGCCCGTAAACTGTGGGATCCTTCATTCTCACACCTCATAATAGGCATGGGAGGAGCCCAACTGACAAAAGATTGTAGCATGACATAATGAAAATCACCAAGTGGCATTTTTAAACGCCTGCGTGTGGCTGTGGTGCTATACTGAGCACAATAAGCACATTGAGGAATAATCTTTTAATGTCCCTTTCCCTGAGTGGGTGACAATGCACCTCATGTTATCCATGTCCTCTTCTAATCATAAATGCTTCAGTCAGGAACCAGAGGATATAGGAGTTTAAGAGCAACAGGAGATCTAAACCTGGAAGAAGGCGTGGAAAAGGAGGAAGAGGAGAGGTACTCAGAAATGGTGAAAAACGCCAAAGACAGACACTGAATCTATTGTTTTCTATTACTTCATACTTTATCATTTCCACATAGTAATGGCATATTCTCCTGACTGGAGGACAAAGATGGCCTAACACACTATATGTTTTAAGTTTTTGAAAAGTATTTTCAGCAGATGTGCTAAAGGTGGTCAGGCAGAGATTTAGGTGGTATTCCTAACAGTGTGCAATTAAATATCTAAAATCCACTGAACTTCACATTATGTGCCTTTACTTAGACCTTCAGCTCAGTTGATTTATAAAGCTGCTTGGAATTAAAATCTGTTTTCATTGCTTAATCGCTAGAGAACCACGCTTAGAGGACCCTTGAGATGCAGCCACTTCTCCCAGCGACCGGTGCTTATTATCCTACATTGAGAATTCACATCTTGGCACTTGGCTTCAGCCTCCCAGGAATCCTGCCCCTGTTGCAGGGAAGAAACCTGGGGCAAAGAGAGGCTGGGTCAGTTTCCCACAGTCACAAGGCGGGCAGGCAGTACAGCCAGGACAACCCAGCCTCACTATCTCTGAATCTTCCTGTGTTCTTCTTGAGCACAGGAATGTAGCAAAAGTTGAAAACCATTCCAAAGTTCAGCTATAACTTGGAATAAACCCTGAGCGCTTTGAAAACCAACAAATTATATCCAACTTTTTTTTCCAGTCTTCACAACTTTTAAATTGCTCTCATCTTGTCCATAGAAAGAAATTACCATATTTATACATTGTGGTGGTGTCATTTGCATATGGTCTTTCTGAAAAGAGATGAGTTTGGTTACTTTGTACGTTTCTACTTGGCAGAAAACATCCTTTCTCAGTGCTAACCTCAACAGTCACAGACAAAAGCTGTCTTCTCCTTCTGGATATGGTCTCCTCCCCAACACCAGCATCTTTCATAAGCTGGAAGGTTGAAAGACTCTGGGGAATTGAGGGTTGCTTTTAGTCTATCTGTTGAGTTTTCTTTTTTTGGCTTTTCTTTAAATAATCAACCCCGCTAATCAAAGGCTGAGAATTCTAGATGTCATCCCACATCTGTGTACTTCAGTGACCATCTACTGTCAAAATTTGGCATCTGCTGAACATGGGATTCCTAGCTGCCTTTCTGCCCCTCAGGAGACCCTAGGGTTCCCTCTCTATCTCTGCACCCTCTCCATCTTCCCACCTTGTCTGCATCCATGACCTTGATGTGAAATATGCCCACCACTGCCCCCTTTTCACTCTGGAGAAGGAGGCTTATCTCCAACTGGAGGAGAATAAAGCTCACTGCAGATAAGACCATGCTGTTCATGTCTGCATCTTAGCACACTCCTGAGAATAACAATGTATTGTATTAGGTATGTATTGTACTTTGACCATAATGAGCACTATTCTGAGCATTTTTATGCAATTTCCAGTGCTGCTGTCTGGCCATCATAAGCTTCTACAGGCCAGTTTTCAAGATTGTGTGGATCTCTTCATCAGGCACTTGCACAGAGCCATGTATACTGTGAAGACGATGCAGCATGCATTTGGTGAGTGTGCACAAGTACCAGTAAGTATCATTTCTCCTCCCTGTGTACCCATCACAAAAAGTGGAAGATGCATGAAAACCCCTAAAAAAGTGTTCCAAGAGGCTACCATGTGTGTCTGAACTGTTTCCATGCTTCAATGTTGTTCTTGGCATGTGGGCCTCTTCTAAGGGAATCTAATGCAACCTCATTCTTTCAGCCTTTCATCCTGAAATCGGTCTCTCACTTGAACAATTAAATGAACAACTCAGGAAACCTACACTTGAAATTCAGTGAAAGAAATGACAGATGCCCATGGACTGTCTCATTTGGCTAAAGGACACTTACTCAAGAGTTTGATAAGGAAACATTTTCTCTACTGTGCCTAAGGCATAAAAAGAATTCTTTTGTTTCCAAAGTATAGAGAATAGCATTATTTTGATGCAGGGAGACCCAGTTTATTTTTAAAGTTCACAAAAGCATCTTGCCACCAGCCCCCAAACTAAGGTTACAGAGACAAGGCTATACATTCTCATGTCACATCACTGAATCAAAGAATGATTTGATAAACCTCAGGACTCTCTATGTATTTGGGAAGATTCCATCTGCTTTTGAAAAATAATAACAGGATCCTCTAAGGTTTGGCATTAAAGAGAAAAACTCCATGGAGATGGGGTCCCAGATGTTGCAACATCAGCTCTGCATCCTCAGAGACACCGTCTTCAGGGAGCGCGCTCACTGGGTACTGCTTGTGCGTACAGGGAGGAGCTCCTCCCTGCTTCCCACCGCACAGTGCAGACCAGCTGGGACCATTTAAGCCAGACTGTGCCGAAAGGAGCTGGATAACCAAAGGGAAATAACCACAGAAGGAAGCACCTGCCGCACTGGGTTTACCGTTCTCTAGCTCTAGGTCAGGACAGAGAAGTAGCTCTGCTTTTCCATGTTCAAAGTCCTAGTTTGCTCGCACTCCCCCATCCTGACTCTGCAGAGCTTACCCCAAGATGTCAATCCAGAGCTAACTCTTCTCCACTCCTGGCTAAGACAATCTCCCACTCCAGTTTCCACTCTGGGGAACAGTTACTCCTTTCAGGAGAGGGACTACGCCAGCCCCCAGGGTTCCTAGAACACAGGTCAAGAAGGCCAGCCTCTACCTCCCCCACAGAAGCAGGTATGAACCCATGTGCTTTCACCCGAAGTGCTGCTGTGGCATCTGCAAGAACAAACAAGTAGGATAGACATGATCTGCTGCAAAATAATATTTATTTGCTTTCACAGCAGGGCATAAGGGAAAGTTGTAGCAAATATCAGCATTACTTGCTGAGTAGTCCTTGTGCTGGGAACAGACTCCATTGCATGGTCTTCTCATTTGCAGACCTGATGGGATGATCAGCGCTTCTGAAATGCAAGCTTATGACCCAATTATATATCAGTAAGTGCAAAGGCCTGATACAGAATTCCTGGAGAGCCCCCTTCTACCCTGCTAAGGGCACGGTAAGATTCCTGCTTGAGCCCCCTTTGTAGGCCTTCGGGAGACAGAGAGAGCAGCCCAGCATGGTCCCGTTCCTCTGTCTTGCTTTCCATTGTCTGTCTGTCTGTCTGTCTGTCTGTCTTTCTTTCTTTCTTTCTTTCATTTTGTCCCTCTCCTCCTTTTCCCTCCACCCTTCACCCTCATCCATCCTTCTCATCCTTCACACTTTAAAGGGGAGGTCTTTAACCTTCTTCAGTCTTAAACAAAATGTAACTTATCCTCATAGAAAGTTTTAAAAGCCAGTTTTCTGAATTTCATATGGAATAGTGATAAGCATACTAGAAGTCCTTATAATGCTTTATAAATTTCACCAATCAAAACACAAGTAGGCAGATGCTTAGGTGATCTGATGGTGTTCGAACTGAACCCTGGCTTATGTGTCTTGGTGTGGCATACAGCCCTTCTACAAGGCTGTAATAGTGCCTGGGATACAGGAAGAGCTTGACAGGAAATCAACAGAGGCAATAGAAATACAGCAGCTCAAACATCTGAGGCAATCAGTCCGTGTCAATCAGACATCAGGCCTGAGAAATACTAAGATCAGCGAGGCAGACACAGTCACCCCAGGGACAATCCATGCTTCCTAAGTCTATGCTCTTCATCTCTCCATATCTTTTCAGGTTGGCAATTAACTTGCTGATGAAGGAATTTCAGCAGCAAGGAATGGATTGGATTGCATTATCTGAATAATGGAAAGAGTACTCAGCTTCTGGGTCCTACTACAGCTTTGTTCACCAGCTGCTCCCTGCCCATGTGTTAAGTGTTTCCTACAGTTTCATCTATCTTTTCGCCAAGAAAGCCAGCTCATGAACCAATTCACACTTCAGTGGGCCATTAAGCCATAAAATGTTGACAAGTAAAATAACACTTACTAACAGGTCATGTGACAGTAAAGTTTCAGTACCCGATAGAGAAATGTTTTGGGATGTGGCTACTTCCCATTAGTTCATGGATCATACAATATAAATGTCAGTTCATAATGCATGTACGAAGCCAACTTAAGATGAAGGAATTCCTTCCTGTTCCCCTCCCAGGAGTAGAGAGACTTTTTCTTTTCTTTTGACCTGTGTTCACTGGTTCAAGGACTATGTTTCTAATCAGATCACTACATTTCATTACTTGTTAAGTATTATGTGTCCAGGAAATTTTATTCAGTAAGACTTTCACATAATTGAGGAGGGTAATTGGGTGTTCAGTAAGTCCAGGCTTCTGAGTGGACTTTGGGACTAAGTTTGGTGTCCAGAATGACATCTCTATGCACAGGGAAAGAAAATCCAAAAGCTGACAGTAGGCTCCAGTGATACATATAGCATGTGCTGCTAAGATGTTTGTCGGGCAGGAAGTGCAAATTTTCATTATCTTTGATACGTATTTCTTCTTCTCCTTTCTCTGCATGAGATGGTGCGTTGTCCATTGCTGTGTGACTTGCTGCAGCTGACGCATGGTCAAACCTGGCCTATGGCTTGCTTTGGTCTTATGTGAGCAATGTGACTTACAGCATGTTCGTACAGACACTTCCGAAGGGACTGTGGTTTGGTTCTTCCCCTTGTCCTTCATCTCTTCTGTGAGAGGGCCCTGTCCAGGGAGACTGCACCTGAGACTGAGTCCTGGGAATGAGAACATGCACAGTGTCACACCAGTGAGGTATTTAACACAAAACAAGAAGTGTTAGTTGTGAAAAACCACTGAGACTTGGTGGCTATTTGTCACCACGGTGTGCCTGACTAATACACTGACATATAGGTGCTGCAGGAACAAGACAGAGCTTCAGGAAACAATACATTGACTGTTAACCATCAGAAGTGAGAGTTGACCTTTGCCTATGATCCTGAAGATGCAGCAAGATGACAGGTGGTTATGGTCAGAGACAGCAGGGTCTCAGTGTGAGAACTCAGAGAGGAGGGGCCTAAGTAGTTAAAATGCCACTTTGGCACACAAACAGAACTCTTTTATTTCATAGTCCTTGACCCTGATAGGAAGCATATGGGTCATAATCTAAACCATCATTTCTTAAACTTCACTCAATCAAACACCAGTCACATCAGCTGTCCTGCGTGGGATTAAAAGGGTAAAAATGAGAGAAAGGAATGAAGAGAGAAAGAAAATTTCTGCAATAACTAATTTTGGGGAACACTGCATGCTCTGCTTCCCTTGGAGATTCTCAATGCCTATTAATGGAAGGCTCTGAGAAATCTTGCAATAAAGAAAATTGTTGAACTTGTCATTTCCCCAACTTACTTGAGCAACATATCCCTTTCTGTCTCTAACTTCAGCAGCACTGCTAAGAAATGCCACCTGCCCACAGAACAACCCATAAACACTTGTGTCTGTTCCTCCTGGCTTCATGTCACTTAGAAATAATGAGGTCAGCAAAATATTGCTAACTCAGTCCCAACTCTTTTGAAATAAGTGTGCCTGCTATGCTCTGTTTTACACTTAATCATTTATCACTGTGAGAGTAATTCCATTATTGTGCACAAGACTTGGAAAGATACTAGCATTTGGTAGAATGAATAATAAATATACTGGGGTGCTTCTAAAACTTTTAGAGATTTCATTGTCCTGTCAGTTAGAGGAAGAGTTCTTCTCCACTCCCTACGAAGATAGTATTACAGTGAAACTCCTGTAGTGAATCCTAACTATACCCCCTTAGTGACAAAGAAAGTTCCCTTCCTCCTGAATAAACTTTACATTGTTCATCGAACTTGTGTTTAGATCTATGCATGAGTTCTAGTAAAAATAATATTGTTTCTGCTTGTGTGTATAATCATGAAATTATTTGTGAAATTTTAGGCCTGGAAAAAAGTTTCACTCTTTGTTGTGACATAGATATCCCTAATAAAATGTTTTCATTGATATCATTGATAAGAATCTTATTGATTTAATTTGCTACTTATTTTAACTTGTCCATAGATAATTACAATGGGTTTACGTGGATAATTTGAAGGCATATTCAATTGTGTATCCAGAGAAATCATAACTGGTTGCTGAAATCAGTTTACAACTATGGATGATCTTCATTTCTGTATTATTGAATGAAGTTGAGATAAAATAATCAAATGTTCTTTGGAAGTAAGGTTTTGTATAGAACTATTTCAAGGGGCTGGGGATGTGGCTTAGTGGGAGAGCTCTTTTCTTGCATGTACAAGGCCCTGGGTTTGATCCCCAGCACCACCACCAAAACAAAACAAAACAAAACAAACAAACAAAAAAATGTTTCAACCTAAATACTAGATGTAAAATCTAAAGGACAGATACCATTAACTAAGTAATATGTTCCTCCTCCATTCTAATGCCTACTACTAAAATGAAAGTGTCATCATGGATAAAGCCCATTAATAAAAAGAATCAGGACTTGTCTTTCTCTTTTCTTTGTATGCTTGGAATTTATAGGCAATAGGTTAATTTCATGTATCAAGGTAGAAATTCTTAAGTCAATCAAAAATCAGTTTTGAGAACAGAGGGGAACACCAACATAGATATTGTGTTCATTTACTGTTCTTTCCTAAAATGAAATAGGCTTCAGCTAAGGCCATTTCATATATATTCATTTCTTTTAAAGAAAAGAGCATGGAAACAATGAGACATCCCAGGCCAGATCTTCATCCCAGTGCCCTCTTGTGTCTGGCTTTTAACAAAGTACTATCTTTATGCCAGTTTGCCTGTGTGATACACCGCACATCACACTGGCCTCAGGAGGATAAGGGTGGGTCTGTGGTATGTGCCCGCCACAATGTTCAGCCCAGCAAGGCTCATGCGGAGCTCCTTCTTCAGGTTTCTTTAAATAAAGTGATTTTTTTTTCTATGTGAACACCTGTTTATCTCCTAACTCTGTTGCCAAGCTTTTTTCTCCTTCTGTATGTTAGCAGAGCCTCTTTTTACTCTTGAAGTCCAGAAGGAATAGTATCTCTGATTACTCTGAACGCTAAGACCTACACCAAATTCTTTGAGTTTACAGAGGTCCAGGGAACACAAAACCTTGGATAGTCACCAAGCATGCTGACATACAAATGAAAGCTCTGAGAAGCGATGTGTGGGAAGAAAAAGTCTATTAACATTTTGGAATTTGTAAGAAAAATAGCTTTTATTTTATTCATAAAAGGTAGAATTTAAATTTTTTACTTTTAAGTTTTTGTTAGTACATGCCTGCAGTACAGAATGTCCCATTCATTGTGAGGGGCTGGCACATTTCACTTTTACAACTGATCTGACCTTTCTGCAAAATTTATTGAGCCCACTTTGTGACAGCTTCATCTTTTCTCTATCAAATCTCAGGTCCTATTTTAACAAACTAAGCAACAGTTTGTTTTTTAATAATAGATTAAGATACAATTTACATACTATGAAATGTGCCTTAAGTGTTCAATTCAGTGGATTTTAATATATTCACGGAGTATCATCATATCTAATTTTAGGATGTTTTCATCACCCATAAAGAAACCCTACACCCCGTATTCACTCCTTATTCCCTCTTCCACAAGCTCTGGCAACCGCTATTCTGCTCTACCTCTAAGATGCCACTTATCCTGGGCATTTCATATAAACTGAATCACACAGCATGTGATCGGCTGTGATGGGCTTTCACACGCCAGCATATGTCCTCTGAGGCTCACCTTCACAGCAGCGTGTATCAGTTCTTCACAGTACCTTATCCCTTTTCTTCTGAATATTGTAAGATTATAGTATATTTTGTTTATCCACTCATTGGTTTATGAACATTGAAGTCTCTTTCACCTTTTGACTGTTAATAAATAGGACTGCAGCAAACATTCACATACAAGTTTTCCTTTCTCAGTATATCCTTAGGAGTGGGATTTCTGGATGACATGGCAATTCTGCTTAATATTTTGAGGAATGACAAAAATGTTCTTTATTTTTTCCTTTTCCCTTCCTTTCCCACACCCTAGTTCCTAAATTTCTATTTTTTAATTTTTAAAGAGAAAAAAACAATAAGAACAATGATACAGAATTTCAAAACACAATAATAGGAGATTAACAATGGTTAATAAGCTGCATATTGTTATCTTCAAAGTAGTTGCT
>NW_004955402.1:58838615-58860970 GCF_000276665.1 Chinchilla lanigera | reverse complement strand
TCTTTTCCTTTCTTTCTTTTGTCTTTTCCTCTATCCCAGTTATTCTTTCCTTTTGAGTAGTTTCTTCCCCTTTTACAGTATCTGTTGTACATTTTGGTTCTTATTTACTCTTTCAGATTCTTACACTAGGGAGAAAATATTATGTTTACACATGCAAGTCTGATTTATTTCACTTATGAGTATGGTCTCTAGTTGCATCCATTTACTTCCAAAGCCTCAAATTTATCCTTCTTTATAGCTGAGTATATAAAAATTGTATAAAAATTTTAGTTTTGTGTATAAAAATTGTATAAAATATTTAGTGTTTATAGCACCTGTTATAAACACAGGTGGATGTATTCCTGTGGAGTGATGTTTTCATTTCTTCTGGGAAAATACCCAGAAGGGGAATAGCTGGGTCAAATGGGACCTCTAATCCTAGTTTTCTGAGGAATCTTCACACTGATTTCCACAGTGGTTGCACCAGTCTACACTCCCCCCAACAGTGGAAAAATGTTCCTTTGGCCCCACACCCCCATCAGCATTTGTTATTGGCTGAGTTCTTGGTGATGGCCATTCTTTCTGGGGTGAGATGGAATCTCAGTGTTGTTTTGATTTGTATCTCTCAAACGACCAATGATGTTGAACATTTTTTCATGTATTTATTTGCCATCTGTATTTCCTCATCTGAGTAGAACATATTCATCTCAGATGCCCATTTTTGTACTGGGTCTTTAATAGTTATATACCAATTTCTCTTAATTCATTGAAAAGAAAGATTTGATTAATATCGTTTGGAAAAATTTTTGTGCCCATATCTTGTACTCTGAGTAACTACTTTGAAGATAATAGTACACAATGTATTAACTTTTGTTATTCTCCTATTATTTTGTTATGAAATTTTGTTTTATTTCTTCCATAAAATTAAAAAAAAAAGAACTAAAAGAAACCATGAGATATTTGGGGAAAAAAAAGTTCTTTAAAGTGGTCCTACCAGCTCATCTTCTTTGATTTTATTTTTACTTTTTGGTACCGGAGATCAAACTCAGGACCTTGTGCTTGCCAGGCAGGTGCTGGTGCCACTAAGCTATATCCTCAGCCCCATGCTTCTTTGATTAAAAAACCACCACAACAGCAAAAAAAAAAAAAAAAAACCCTCTCAGGTTCAATGTGTAATCAGTGAGGTCTGGATAGGATCTCTTAAGCAGCAGTTTTGGTGACAGAAGCTGAGATATACACTGAGTCACCTCTCCTCCCTGTTCTCTTGCCTGGGACCCTCCAACCAGAAGGCAAAGATATCTGATGCCTGCCACCTTTCCTGTGTAGCTGTCATCACAGCTTTTTTAGCATGGATTCATGGGTAGAGACCAGGGGTTGGGGATTTGGAGTGAGCATTGGACTCCTGGGAGTCACAGTAGCCTCCCCAAGGAGTCCAGGACTAGGTGCTCACTCTCAGTCACACAGTCCTATGCACTGTGCTTTCTTTCTCTCAACTGCGACATTGCCAAGTGATTCTCAAAGTCTGGGGAGCTCCAGGGGTCCTGAGATGGTTTTCAGTGTCCACAAGCTCATGCTTACGTGCATAATAATACTAAAACATTAATCTTGTGAACAGTGGAGTTCTTTAGTGCCTGCCTGAGGTTAGATATTTCAAAAGATTAATCTCAGAGTAATTTTTTTTTCATAAATCAGCCATGAAAAGGGTCTGCAGAAATGTAAGAGTACCACTCCTCTCACAATTGTAGTTTCTCTCAGACATTCTTTTGGAGCTTTGCTAACTCCAGCCTTCTCCTACTGGCCTACACGCTCCTTAAGCTATTTATAGGAAACTGAACATTAGCCCCAAAGATCCTGGGGCGCCTTAAACTTATCTAGATATTCCTGTCATGCGTCCCCCCCCCCAACCACCTGGAGATCCACATGAAAGAGCAAAAGGAAGACAGAAGTTTTGGATTTCCTCTCACTTTTCCACTTGTCTTTCCTTATCTGAGGTTGTAGAACCGGCCAACTTCCCTTCTGGATCAGAGACCTTCCACGTAGGTCTCTTAGGTTCCCTTGCTGCAGCCACCTTGGAGTTAGCAGCCAGAGTCGTGTCATGGTAGTTCCCCAAAGGAAAACTGCCACTCAGAGGGAGTTCCCCAAGTACTGTCTCTATACACTGTGTTTCAGCCCGTGTTTCCCAAGTACATGAAACCTGTCTTCTCAAAGAAAACCTATTTATACATCCTTCTTGGCGTTCCTGGTTTTACACATAATGCTATAGAAAACACTACCACTAGGAATTATATCTATTCTTGAGCAACTGTAGGCTTTAAATATTTCTGCAAGTTCCTCATGGGACCTAAGGCTGATATTTGTTTGTTTGTTATCTGTTTGCTTGTTTGTTTTATTTCAGTTAAACTAGTCACATTTGCATAAAAACTGCCTCCTGGTAAACCCACACAATGCCAAGACTCTCCAAATTCAGACTCTATAAGGAAGCCCCCTGTTTCCATGGGCTTCACGCCCTTCACCTTGAGTATGGGAATACCACAGGCAGTAATGGCTTGTGTGGAACAGACAGGACCCAAAGATCTGGAAAGTCCTGGAATTAAGACCCAGGGTGGCTCCCCACATTTATTTCTGTTCCATTGTCTCCAACTCAATTTTACTTTTGTTGGCGATCAGATAATAACCTCAAGTAACCCCTGTTTCAAAGGTAGGGCAAGAGCAGAAATGGAGAAAGGGATAAGCTACCCCACCACTTCAGTGATTCTCTTCAGTCACCTGCCCTTCAGCCCAGTGAAAAACTTTCCTAGGTCTCCACCCACATAAACGCTTCCTAATGATTGTACTGTAGCATTAGAACATGACTTAATCAAACAGAACAGATTTGATTTAAGTATATTTTATTCTAATCTATTTAAACGTTCTTACTCATCTGTGAATGATACACAGAGTGGCTCTCTAATTATCAAAGTTGCATGTTGAAGACAATTTAGAATTTAAAGAAAGAGAGACAGACCCTGATTTGGTAGTTAAGAAGCAATGACATATTTCAACAATAATTAAACCCACCAATTCCACCTCTTTATAACTACCATAGAAATTGTAGTGGCATTAAGAAATCTCATCTTTCTCCTTTTGCCTCAATTCTTGACGGTCTCAAGGCTAGAGGCCTATTAGCAGGTAGACTATTAAAATGCAAATGTGAGTCAACCCAAGTAGCTCTATCTTTGAAACTGAACGATGGCTTAGTACCTACTGTAGCTCAATACTCTGGAAAAGAGGCTGATCCAGTTTCCCTTGTAATCAGTGAAGTTCTAGCCCTAAGAATGACCACTTTTAACTCAGAGGAAGCTCCATCCTGAATGAGATGCATGTACAGGGGAGTAGGATAGGGAAAAAATCCTCACTGAAGCAATGAGTCTCCGTGGCTCTGCACCCCCTGACAACATGAAAGAGATAATGTCCCTCTCTATTTGCATGATTTGCTACCACGGAGAGCCATCTGCTACAGGAATAATAAAGTCCCATATTAACTCTGTTCTCACTTCCCAATTTCTTTTAAGGAAATCATTTTTTCATTGCCTAGAAATACATCTATAAATACTTTAGCCACAGCACTTGAGGGGACAGTTGTTTGGGGGAATCACGTATTCAACTTACTAGTTCAATTTACCTTTCTGAGAAATATAAACTTAACTCCAGGCTCCCTGTCATCCCAATGGTCACCTCCTTAACTGGTTTCACTGACAGAATGTTGTTGTTTATGGCCCTTCAGTCTAATATCATTTAATATGCTTTCTCAGGAGCCTACAATTCGGGATCATAAGCCCAAAACTTACTATATACATGTTGTGACCTCGCTGAACCAATGCTCTAGACAGGGACTTGAGGAGATTTTGTTAGCGTGTTGTCAAATGTATTTTTGAGAAGTAAAAATGATCAGACAGTGATTTGGATGCTCTAATTCTACTCAAACTCTAAAACCACACTGGTCACAAGTCTCTTGGTAACTCACTTGATTTTGACTTTTGTATTTTAAAAACAAAAGAAACCAGAGAAATAGTACAATCTAGTGTCCTTAAATCAACAAGAAAATCTGTTTCATAAAGTTCTCTGAGAATCTGCTTTTAATTTACACTGATACTGAAAATCCAGCAGTAAGGTTTCAAGAGCTGTTTTTGAAAACTCAATACAAAAATTAGTCCTATTTTTACTTTTTGCTAACATATGGCCTTAAATATATATGTGTATTATCTATTTCAAACAAAATAACTTATTTAATAAACAGTAGCCCACACATAAATCTTGAAAAGCCAAACACTGTAAACTGTAAGTATAGTTATACCACTTTTGATTTTGAAGATGAATGCCATATTCATGTTTCTTCATTGCTGATTATTTTCTAGATGATTACCGTTACTAAAGAATCAGAACAAGACATGAGAGGGTCTCTGGAGATTAAAAGGGGTAAACCTAACATAATGTTGAAAGGGGGTAAAGGATAGCCTTAGCAATTTCAAAAAAGTACCAGAATATTCATCCAACAATCAATGTGCAGTCACTTTGGAGAGTATGGATACAGCAAACTATTTCCCATAACAGCTAGGTTTAATGTTGTCAGATTACTTGGTAAAATGCAGAACAGGACAGAAGACAATGTCCATCCTCAACAAAACACCTCTGCAGAGACCTGCTTCTTCCTGAGCTCTGCTTGTGTGATGGGGACCACCTCAGCTAGAGCCCACACACCACTGCCCAGTCACTTCAGAACCAGTGACGTGGGACCTTCTAGGAGACAGACTGTTTCATAAGAATCTCTTCGGGCCTGTTCATCAGCAAATCTCTTGGGAAGAAGTCCAAGCAAGCTCAGCCCTTCTCTGAGTTCATTTCTTGAGTGATTAGAACAGGGATTAATTAGGGTCTCTGTGTATCAAATACAATTGACTGGAAATGTTTTAAAGCTTATAATTAGGCCAGAAGGCAGATTAGTTTTATTTTTTCTTTCATAGGCAAAAACTTCTCCCTTCCCTGTAGGCTTCTTATGTCTTCCAACAAATCCAACCTCACTCAAAATATTCCACAACTGTGGGAAGTATGAGGTTTCGGCTGTGAAGTCTCAGCTACCAGTGGCAAGAGCAGGGCAGGGCTCTGCCACACAGGTGCTCTGAAGACGTCCACAGTCTTCTCACCAAAACTGGAACAACCAAAAAACAACCAAAGCCTTCCTACCAAGCACCTTAGGAATGAGACCTCAACTCTATTTGGAAATTGAATTTTTTTCCTTAGCCAGTCAGTGTTTAATAAGGAAAGAAAAGGAGCTCATTACAAAGACCATCTTGTCTCTCCACAAATCATCTATGTGAGACTCCAGAATTTCAGGGAGATAAGTTCTTAATTGGAACATTATATATTCTCTTTGCAGCCAGTGAGTTCACCTCACTTCCTGGGAAAGTACCACAGCTGATAATGCTTTTAGTCTGCTTGGGGATTTCAGTGAAGGGTGGGCCAGGAAGCACCTTGGGATAACGAGGGAGATACAGCCAAGCTAACTCCCATAACAGGTAGGTTTACAAAAAGCTGAATGATTATGCAGGCATATCCTTGAGCTTTATTTTCAGTCTGAGTATTGCTAACTAGTCTATACCAGTCATAGGCTTACTGTGGGGAGTTTATTCTACATCATCTATTTTCTCTCTTCCTTAGCAGTGCTTAATGAGTCGAAGGCACTGGAAAGTTGTTCCCAGCCAAGCCAATATCCTATGAGTTATAAATGATGTTTTATCTTCATATGCAGATTTCCTGCACCGATGTAAATTATTTACAAGCCAGAGTTTATAGGTTCCCACCATCAGCTGCCTGAGATTTACACCTACACTCCTCTCTACTCTCCTGCTGGGAGAATGTGAAGTTCCCCACTTCCCTGTACAATCTGAAGATTTAACAGGAACAGGTCTTCAAGAGGCAAGGGCTCCCTTCTCTGAGCTGGTAACTGAAAAGGATAAAGCAGAACAAAAACTGCAGGGTAAACTAAGGCACTCAAACGCTGGCCTCTCCCTGCTCCCCTAGGAGAGTGGTATGAGTTTCTGAAAGCAAATGAGGAGCACGAAACAGAATTTAAATTCTGAGAACTTTCTGCTCCTTTAGAAGTGATTGTATAACCTTGAGCTAGCTAAATGGTATGATTTTTTCTCCAGAGAGTGTGACAGTCGGAATTTTCTCCTAACGAAAGTATGAGGTCCAGAAATGTGTTCTGTCCTCTGGGAAGGAGGAGAGTTTACATCATCATTTCTGCCTCCCAAAAACTTTAGGGAGAAGCCTTTAAGCCTCCTAATTTACAACAAGGATGCTGGAAACAGAAGGGTCCAAAACCAAACAAATCCACCAGTGCAGCAAAAATATGGCACAGAAATCAATGTAAGTATACTGAAGTTTGTAAGCTATGATAAAAGTAGCATGCTAAATTAGTGAGAGAAGGAGGGCTTTAAGAAAAAGCATTTAGAATGAGAACAAGACTATTTGTAAAAAAAAAAAATCACTACTTTATATCACAAAGATTAATAAATTCCCTTTACATCAAGGACCTAAACATATAAATAAATACATACATACATACATACATCATACCCGGGACTGAGGTTATAGCTCAGTGGTAGAGCATATGCATGCCATTTCTGAGGTCCTGAGTTCAATCCCCAGCCCACCACCCACCAAAAAAGAAAACCAAAAGTGTGTTGGATTAATATAAGAGAACATTTCTGTAATCTTGCAGTGAGAGTAAACAAAATGAAACAAGGGACAAAATGACATATTTGGCTACAAAATGCTATAAACTTATTTCCAACAAAAACCAGACTAAACAAAATTAAAATACAAGTGGCAGACAGGGGAGGGGAAACATTTACAACTGACTGTGTGTTAATATTCCATATTCAGAGAAATCAAAAGAAAATAGGAAACAATTCCCTAAAGGAACAAAGAATACATAAAGCCGAGAAGTAGAAATGCTAAATAAATCTGTGAAAAGATGCTCAACCACACTATTGATTAAAGGAATATGGAAATAGATAACAATAAAAGAGTTATTTTCCAAAACTGATTGTTTACATGTAATATATTGCTAGCATCAATTGCTGTGGAAGGTGTAATAAAATAGATAATTCATAATTGTTGGCAGGAACAACAAACTCGTACAAACTTTTGTGAAGCTACTTGGTATTATCTAATAAAATACTGTTTTGCATACCCTACAACCATTCAATATTCATTTTATGAATCTATCAAAAAGAATAATATTATGAAGTTATATTTACAGGGATGTTGATTGAATACTATTTGCAGTGGGAAACATTCCTCACAGCCTAAATAGCTATCAATACTAGAATATCTAAATAAATTATGATAGCCACAAAATGGAATGCCATACTTACATTAAAATATCTGAACAACCAAATTTCCATCAAGAGGAGCAATATATAAATTACAGTGTCCTCATTAAACTGAATATTAGGCAACTATTAAAAAGAATGAGATAAATCTACCCTGAAAAAGATTAAAGATGTCTGTGCTACATCAAGTGAAAAAACAAGTTGTAGGCAAATGATAGATAATATGGATGGACACACAGGTGATTGGTAGATGATTGGGTATATGGGTTCTATTTACCTTTTTTAGAGTTTGTGTGTATATGTTAATGGAAGGAAAGAAACATCAGGAAATATTGTACACACTGTTAATGGTGATGACTTCTAGGAATGTGCAGGTAAAGGAAAGGAGTGTGAGTGTGTGTGTGAGAGAGAGTGTGTATGTGTGTGTGTATGTGTGTGTATGTGTGTTATTACTAGCTTCATTTGCATACCAAGCACAGTCTCAGCCAAGTCAGGACACCCTTCTTCCCTCAGGAAGTGTCAGTATCTGAACCGGGGTGGGGTGGCCATTCTGACACCAGCAGGGGAGACTCACTCCTGCTAGCGGGAGCCCCGTTTGGTGGACCAGGGACTTCTCCCTCAGTCGTGCGCTTGCTACTGCTGGAGGTCGCATCCCCTGACACAGAGAGCGGAGTTGCACGTCTCTCCTGACTAATGCTTGGTCCTGAAACGCTCGCATAGCTGTTGAAGTTTCTGCCCTGTGGTCTCCACAACCACTCTCTGAGCTCTTGGCACTCCTCCTGAGCCTTATCTGCTCAGATTACCCAAACGTTTCAGGGCTCTGTTTTCCCTCTGTACCGGGTGACCCTGGCGCAGGGAGGCGCAGCTGAGCAGTGGCCTGTCTGCCAGGCTCCTGTAATATCTATGCAGACCACCCCCCACCCCCTGGCTCAGCTCCATCCATGCTGAAAGCCCCGTGTTTATCTTGTCAACAGCACACACATGGCTCTTATTTATCTGCCATTCTACAAATACATTTTTACAATGCAAGCAATTGGTACTCTCAGAATTCTTCTGGATTTCAAGTGATGAGTAACTTTTTGTCCCTTTGCTCCCAGTGTTACCCATCCTTGAGCCATGGATGCACAGTACCAAAGCTAGTTATGTGTAGAAGTCAAGGCGTCGGAAATGATGGGGTTAGGGGTTAAGGTAAGGAGTTAAGTTTGAAAGTATCAGGCCACCATGTTTGTATGTGCTAAACACTCACTGTCCTCTGCTCTTTTCTCTTCAAAAACAAGAAACACCCACCAGTTACTAGTGAGGACTGAAGGATTTGTACATGACATAGGCAAACTGGTGAAGGGCTTCACTCCCACCACGTGGGAAACAACCTGTAAATTCTTAGCAACTATTTCAGTTTTCCAAACTGAGGCTCTCATCTCACTAACTCTCTCCCTGCCCAAGTGGTCCTTCCTACTTCCCCCTCTGGCATGTGGGTAGTTCCTCTCCAGCAGGAACCAGGGCATGGTGGATGTATCAAAGCACCTGTGAGCAAAACCCAACCTAAAGCTGTGGGTTTTTGTTTTTTTTTTTAATCATTTTTTGCAGTGCCAGTCCCTAGTCCAGTGCTTGACACATAGCAAGTGTCCGATAAATAAAAACCTAACTCTTCATATAGATGAGGATATTTTTTGAAATCAACACATGTACTTCACATTTTATTAGTGTTGACATATGTTTTATTTTTGATAAAATTTGTTTATGTAATAAGAATTAAATTTGAAATCATCTTGGGAATAAATATTGACAGCCATGTTACAGCCATGTTAAAAATGCCTGTGTTTGAGAAGAGAAAAACTCTTAGAAGTTGTCTTCCCAAGCAGTATTAAATCAAGAACTTGTTTCTTTAAAAAATAAACATTTTGCTCCCCATCCAGTGTTTCTTAAATAGATGAAGGTTGTAGTATTCATTTCAATGCTTATACGCTGGGTTTATTTCACTAATTCATTAAACGTATTTGAGTTGTCTAAAATTTATTCACCCCTGTTCTGGATAATGCAAATAATGTGCTAATGCAGACAAGGTATTTCCTTCATGGGACCTAGGGGAAAGAAGACATCCCAAGTCAAAGACAAGCCTTATACAATATTGTCCTGTTCTAGAAAGTGAGGAGTCAGCCCTGTTCAGTCTAGCTGAAATGGACATTGCCAGGCAGCAGGGAAGAATGAGAAGGAAGTCAAGGGATGCTGAGCAATGAATTTAGAGGGGAGCAGATTATGCCAGACCATAAATGGCTTTGTGTGCCCTGCTTTATCCTAAGACCATCAAGAAGTGACTGAAGGGGTTAAAGGCCACTTGTAACCCTGGAATCCTGCTCTGGAAAGAAAACCTCAGCAGCAAAATGGAAGCTCACTGGATGTGCTAAGATAGAGGCAGAGTGATAGTTAAGTGTCATCTCCAGGTACAAGTTAGAGACTGGCAGTTCAAGTAGGAAAGCTCAAAGGGGACAGCCAGCACATAAAAACAGAAGAAAACAAAATATATTTAGAATTAGCAGTGGTAGAACTTGGACATGGACTGAATTTAGTGTAGACAGAAATGGTGGCAGCTAGTGTCTAGACTAAATTTCAGAGGCCAAGATGAGAGTGGGAATATCTCCAGGATAGCGGATGTTGGAGTCCAACATGGACTTCTTGAGGTACCCAAAAACACCAAGGGGAGAAGCTAAAAGCACCAGCTTCACTTGTAATTGCCCACAGGCCTCAGAACATGTTTCACTCAGCATGAGAAGCAGCTCAACACGAGGGCAGGCTGCATATGTATCAAAAAGTAAGGCTACATTAGATTCAGATAGTAGGAAGAGTTGAATAAAAATAGAGGCAGGAAGACATTCTAGGTGGAAAGAATAGGAATTAGCCTAGAGGAGAAAAAATGGACAAAGAAAAACTAGTGCTAATCAAAAGACAGCTCCCACTGAGATTTGTAAAGTGTACCAGAGGAAGTATTTTCCTAGTACTAAGGAATCTGTAAATCCTAGGTTAGTGCCCCTGAGAGGTAGCCTTCACAAGGTGAAACTCAGGGATCCCAAATAGCACTCCTCACTGTCAAAGGGAGACAATGACTCACTTGACTTTCAGAACACGGTAAACCAAGATGCTTTGTTGATATTTGGTGTCAAAACGACATGGGATACTGTGTGCTCAGGTGCCTATACCTATACCTTGTACCTTATGCTTATACCTTATCAGGTAATAGTTACTACACAGAAACTGTCTCCCAATTCTCAGTCACAACCAGTGTCAGACAAGCACTGGTTCCCCAAACCAGGAAGATCCTTCCAAAAGAAGCAGCAGACCACAAAATATTTTTGGTAGATCATGCCGACTTTCTTTTTCCTTTAAATCCTAACTTAGGACCAGCAAACAGAAATTTTATACCAATGTATTTTAATTCACCAACTTCCTTCCCTTCATTCCTTCCTTTTTTCTTCCCTTTCCTTTCCTCCCTTCCCTTCCCTCTCTTCTCTTCCCTTTCCTTCCCTTCCTTTCCCTTGCCTTCCCCTGCCTTGCCTTCCCTTGCCTTCCCTTGCCTTCCCTTGCCTTCCCTTCCCTTTCCCAATTTTTGAAGACACTCAGAAAATGAACCATTGCAAATAATGTTTGTTTTCAGACATTCTTTCCCTGTCTCAGGGAATTTCTTCCCCTGTTGAATGTCAGAGCACAAAACAGTATTGAATCCAGAACCTGAGGAAGCCTTGGGAAACATTTGGACTTATGTATGTACTGGGGTCCAAGTTCTAGGCAGAGCACTATTCACTCAGCACCTAGCAGCAAAACAAGTGTAATGATTTGATTTCTTATAGCCACTGTCACTTTAATCTATATATTTGCTGATGATTTATTAATACCTGTTCCCCCTGTCTCAGTCTGCAGGAGACCTTGTATTGCTGAATACCTTCTAGAGAGTGGAAAGAAATGAAAGGAGCAGATGGGATTATGACTTATTTTCCAATGTTGAATTTATAAAAAGATCTTTTGTCAGAGATTGCATAGCAGTTTGTGGGATGAAATTAATCCTATGAATAAAATTGCTAACCTCACCTAAAATAGGTGCTTTATTTAAAGAAAGATCGATGAGGCTTGCTAAATATTATTTTTAGTGTTGATAAAAGCTTTTCATAATCTTGGGCTGCAAGCGTGGGATAAACTGACAGTTCTGAATGTTGCCCTGACCCACGGGAGCTAACTAACGATGCCATGCACCTTACTGAGGCAAGGCCAGTCCTCAGCTGCCTCTGGGTCTTCCGTCCCTCTCCTACCAACTCAGAGTAGGACAAATGCTCGTTTTTAGTGCAGGGGAGTCCACTCTTTGGACACATCTCACAGTCTCTTCTCGCAGGGATCATCATCTATGACCCAGACAAGAAGACCTATAGCTGTGTCCACCACAGAACAAAAATCTCTCCTGAGGCTTTCAGGCCAAACCCCTTAGGTCCTTGTTTTTTGCCCAATTGTTTCACGATTTTTGATTTTAAGGGAAATGTGGACTGGTCCAAAATTTGGGCTGATTTTTTTGAGATAAGGTTTACAAGTACAATTTAGTTCACAGTATACACACACCAAATTTCTGCCTGTGATCCTTTACTCAAGAATGGCAAAAGCAGGCCAGAGAGATAGTTCAGTGGCACAGCACCTGTCTGGCAAGTGTGAGGTTCTGAGTTCAATTCCTGGTACAAACAAAATAAATAAAATAATAAAGAATGGTAAAGGCTCCCAGAAGTCCACTCACTATATGTTCCTGTCTTCACGGCAGTTGATTCCCCTTCTCAGATTATTTTAAGGCCTCTAGCGCTGCTGAACTCAAAATTCCCTTGATCATCAAGCAGTACTAACTCCTGTTGGATATAATTATCACCCTCAAAAACTCTGGAAAGAAATTTGAATTTTTGAAACTGTCCATTTGAAAAGTAAGTATCAAATTTTAACTCTAAAAATTTCCTTATACCTCTTAGAAACAAAACAAAATGCCTTTTTTTCCCTTTTGTCTTTTATAGAACTTTAAAATCATACAGGAACATACTGGAAGTACAATAAATAATATGCTATATTTGTCTCTCATGTCTTTCCTATTATTCATTTCTCTTTCTGAGAATAAAGAGAACTTAAAGGAAAATCAGATTGTATAGACATCAGCGAGGTACTGCTCACTTCAAAAAAATAATACAGAAAGAGACTATTTGCAATTTTGTATTAAGAAAGTCTGCTTTGCTCTTGAGCTTCACACTTCTTTATATCTCAGAAATATTCTGGAGAAGAGTTACAGAAGTCACCCAGCCCAGGAAAAATCTGCCCTGCAAGTCTAAACAGCTCCAACGGTGCAAAGAACTTCATTAGGACATCAAGCCTGTAGTCATATCTTCAATCGCTGCTGTAACTTTTTCCTTGCAAGTGCTTTCACTTATTCTAGGACCACCTAAGGCTCTGTGTGGTACACAGCAACACAGTTTGAGACATTTCTGTGATGTTCTATACATCATATAGTTGCTAACAACCTGTCAAAGTCATCCTGACACCAAACTGAGAAGCTGATGGTTTGGGTAACATATTAGAGATGAAAAAAAAAAATAGTCTTCATTACTGTAATATTACCAGCAGAGACACACTGAGAATCAATTACTGATTGTGACCTAATGAACCAACCCTCAGTCAAATAGAGAACTGCACCAGCCTCTTACATTATCAAATGATTTAGGATGGGGCACTGTCTAAGACAGGCAACAAGTCGAGACAGATCCGTTTCCTTAAATTGTGGCTGACTTAATTACCTTGTTCCTGAGTGCAGAGATCAAATTGAGCAACTTAAGGTGCTAAAGCTCTGCAGCAGCTGGAAATGAAAAGGAAATAATTAACACCAACAAGAGCTACATCTAAGGTTGTGGCACCTCCTGACAGCAGCAAGGAGACTCAAAGTTAAGGCAGGTGTGAAGTCCTTGACGAGGGAGCCCTTCTCTGCCCGCCTGGCTGAGTTTGTCTAGGTTGCCTATGGCAGCTGCACATTGAAAAGTCCAGGCAAGGGAGCCAGGGACTTAGAACTCACAGCACAGCCGGGCAACCGATGGGCAAATCCACCTGGGCACCCGTGTGCAGATGGCCAGGCTCCCCCGTGCAAGAGGGAGGGATGATGGAGGAGTAACTATTATTCCACAGCCCATGTTTGCATAGCTCAGAGAATAAGACTAAATGGAATAATAGCCAAACACACACAAAGTTCTTGTCACAGTGGCACCATCTGTCTCCGTCTCTCATCTGCTAAAGTCAAGTCCAGTCACTGTCCTGCATTGCAAGTAGAGGCAGCAAACTGAACAATGGATGGCGCTCACAGGTTACGGCTTGTGAAAAGGTGCCCATTATCATGCTTTCAACTGCAGTTCTGAGAGCCATTTTTAATCTCATTTATCATTGTAGTGCCCTTCTCTTTACACAAAGAAGGTGGCAAATATTCCAAACCAAAACATGATGTCCCTTTCTTGCCAACTCAGAGAGGAGCTCCTGGGTATGTTGGGCCCCAGCAGCACAGAAGTACAGGCAGTGGCAGCAGTAATGAAAACCCAGGATTCAGGCTCAATTCTAGATTTTCTTGTGAAGGTCCTAGTTGCGTCCCATGGACATGCCCAGGCTACATCCCTTCATTGCCTGTGCTGCTTCGCGGGCATTTGGGAAAGACAAGACTCAGCTCTGTGAGCACAAAGCTCTGCGAAGACAGCTCATGTGCTTCACACAAAGGGATGAGTGGGATTACTCTCTCCATGTCACTGATGAATCAGACCCACCAGCACCTCCTGAGGCATCCTCAGATCATGTTGACACTTCGTAAAGGGATTTCTAAATGATGACTCATAACTAGAAAGCTTGACACACAGATGAGTCACAGTTGGAACTGTGTGTCAACAAATGGACATTTGAGAGATGAGTGAGAGGGGCCATGTACTCTCCACCAGAAGCCCCCAGCTGTGGCCATACACTGTGATCAGAGAAATCAACTTTGGAGGAGTTCCCCAAAACAGCACTTCTCAAACTGAGGTGTACACAAGAATCATTTAGTTAGGTGCATGTTCAGATTCCTGGGTTTGGGTGAGTCCAGAGATTGGACAGCTCTAACAAGCCTTACTGTCCCTGACTTAGCCAGTCTTTGAACCATCCTTGAAACAGCAAGGCTTTAAAGCTTCTGTTCCTTCCCAGAGTCTTTATCAATGGGGCAGATACACTAACCCCGTCTTCTGAGTGCAGTCTAAGTCCCACAGGCAACTCACCACTCCGTAGGAGGGAGACAAAGTCAAAGTCCTCCAGAAAGTGTATGGAGCACCAGACTCCCTAGCTGACCCAGTTCATCAAGGCCCAATTTGGGAAACACAGTGTTTAAGGCCCTCTTGTGAGCAGCCCATAGGTACTGAAGGGAGAGCAGCACTCCCCAGGGAGAGGAGCAGATTCAGGCCCCGGAAAACACAACGCAGTCGAAGTGAACTCATCTAGGCCTTTGTACCTTTCCAGCACCACACAACTCCTTCAGAGTTGACTGAGCCAGGCCAGTCATAGGAAGTAATTTTCAAATCCAACCCTTACACATCACACAGTGATTTCTTGTCCTGAACAAAATGAGGGAAGCACCCAGTACGTTCCTTTCTGCACTGAGAGATGCAGAAAAGAATTGCACAACACCCAGAAACTCCATAAAGAGAGAAAGGAGAGCAGGACTCAAGCACGGCCCTTGGTAACCAAGCCTTTGTTGAATGCGAACCCCACGCCTGGTGCAGCACCCCCCCCCACGCCACCAGGGAGGCCAAGCTGAGCCATCATTTGATGCTGCTCTGCGGTGTGCTGCCCTGCCCTCCCGAAAGCTGGTGATTCATTGGATTTAATATTGTCCTGAGTCTCGCTCCAGGGAATGCTGCAGGAATGTTTTTTTTAAAGCCATTTAAAACTCCCTTCTATGAAAGAGATTCTTTATTAACTTACAGTGATAGAAACAAAATAGCTCAGTTGCTGTACAGTCACAGGGTATTTGATGATAAGGGGCATATTTCAATTGTTTTATCCTTATTCCCCCCTTACAGTCAGTATTTACCGGGATTAGGGTTAAAATCCTTGGTGTGAAAAGCAAGGCCCAAAGTGAAAGACATATCCTGCTCCCTCCTCCTCTTGGCTGATGTGGGGCCTGTAAATACTCCTCCCCTTGACATCTCTCAAGTCCCTCTGCTCTGAGGCTATTTTATAGCAGAGAGGGGACGCTCTGGGACTATCTCCTTTGCCTTGTCCAAAGGCTAGATGATTGCCCATGCAGATGTCTCCTGATGGTTAAAACCTCTGCAATTTTCCTTCTCTTCTCCAGTTTTTAACTCTAGAATGCCTATGATTAGGTGTATATACCCTGCCTCCCCCAGACACATGAAAACAGCTTTCCATCTGGACTTGGATTTTTCCCTGCTTTCTGGATACCCAGAAAGGTTGAGGTTTATTTCCTCTGGCCTGGGGTGCCCTGCACACTGGCTACCCGAATCAGACCCTCAGAGGGCTCCCCCCAAGCATCTTCCCATTGCACAGTAAGCTGCTGCTGTCTGAAACATTGTAAGTTTTCCAAAATTCCTCTCTCATTACATCCAAACTTTGCAATATCTGCAGCTACTATCTCCTTTTACTTTAAACAGGTTGATAAGCCTTGCCCACAAAACAAATATCTCACTTAAATGACCTGTAAAGCCAACTTACAGAGACCAATTTCTGAGGATGGTGAACTTCTGAAGTCAACTTCCCACTCACTTGCAAGTCTGAATACTGGGTGGCTTCCAAGACTTCCAGGGGCTGATTTAAGAAGATCCATTTCGAGAGGGTGACTTCCCAGCAGTTTCTGGGCCAACTCTGGAGGCTGGCATGGGACTGCCTTCAAGAGCAGACTTCTGGGACACTTTGGACTGTAACTTTGAGCCTGTACTTGGGGAGGAAACCAGGAGCCTGGGATGAGACTCTCACAGCAATCTGAGGTTGCCATACCCATGTGCTGGGGTGTTGAGCTTTTCCCCATGGACAGCAAAGGCAGGAAGTTTATGGTTAAAAAAAACTGTCATTTAAGAAGCATCCCAAACTGGCACACAGAGGAGTCAGAAATAAAGGGCTTACAAGCTCCTGACCTTTTTCACTCAGATGATCAAAGAAGCTCCCTGCAGAGGCTGCTCCCCCATCCCAAGGGGCATCTTTGGCCACTGTAGTGCCATTTCCACCAACAGACTTCAAGGAACTCACCAGTAGGCAAATGTTTCCTTAAGGTATGGTTACTGCCAAAGAATGCCACTTTGAAAGGCTTATTTACTATTTTTCTTCTGCCTGCCATGCTAGTACACAGAAACGTAGGTTATTTGCACAACAGTAAAAAAGATAAAAAATGGAAAATTCCTGACCATCCTACCCCAAAGACAAATATGTTAGTGTTATGTATGATTGCTTTGAAGACTTCCCAAAGACAGGCTATGACATCTCTTCACGGTTGTCAGATGGGTTTCTAATGGTCCTTAGGAGCATTCTGTCTCCCATGTTCCTGGGCTGTGTGCCTTTACTATCCCTCATGGCCCTGGAGGGAAACAAATGGTGAGCCCCGGAGCTCAGGCTGGGTGTATACTCAAAACTCCCACTGACAGAAACAGCCAATACACAAAACTAAAATCAACTTCCAGCCATTCAAAACCCATCAAGCATGGCTCAGACTGGCTTTCCCACTGCATGTAGATGCAGGACTCAGTACTCTGTAGTTTGGAGTGATCCAACACAAGAAATATTGGCATCTAAAAATCACTGGGGTGCTACAGTAGCCTCTCCTGAGGTCTTTGGCGGGCTTCCTTCCTCCTCAGATAGCTGAGCAACTTCACATCCTCCTGTGCGCTAGACCCATGACGCAGTATTGATTTCTGGTACCAGGCATAGAGAAGAGGCAACGTGCTGCCCTCATATTCCCTTGTTTTTGCCAGGAAGACAGTTAGCTTAAGTCTCTGCTGGTCTGCTCTTGGAGGTTATTTGTGTTTATCTGTCCTCCCCCATGATACTTTTGCCCCAAAAATAGTGACTTTGTCATTTGTACCTCAATGCTATCCCTTGTACTTGAAATAGAAGTTTTCAACAAGTATTGTTGATTAAATGAATAAGTAGATAGTTGTAAAAGAGGAAGATTTTCCAGCATTCATATGACCCATGACCCTGCTATTCCTCCAACCTAGAGGCTGCACCTCTCCCTGCACTCACAGCCCCCACCTACACAACCTACTCACCCACTATGTTTAACTCATCAATCATCAAGAAGGAAAAACAGAAGCAACACATATATACACTCAAGGGCACCAGTTTTCCTGTGAAGGCCTTGACAATTCATACCACTAAATAAGAGCTAACATTGAAAACACTTAAGGTCCCTAGAATGTGAGAAACATCACAACATTTTACTAGCTGATATCATCTCACTTTTACAAGCTCCAAATACAGATGACTGATCAAAATCATTTTTTGTGCTGGGGGTTAAACCCAGGGCCTTTGCACTGAGCTCATCTCCAGCTCCTTTTTTATGTTTTGTCCTAAGACATAGCCTTGATAAGTGTTACCCAGGCTGGGCTGGAACCCGTAGTCCTCCTGCGTCAGCCTCCAGAGTGCTGAGATTACAGGCATGTGCCACCACAACTGGCTGAAAACAGCTTCTTAAATCCTACCTAACATTATCTGTCATAATCAGCAGAAGATATAATACCCCACTTTCTAGAAGGGAAAAAAAGTCTACCAAGAAACTTCCAGAATTCACCTGTGTTCACCCATATACCCTTGCGCTTCTGTTAGAGGAGAAAGTACCCTTTCTCTAGGATACATTTGACTGTCTCTTGAGCTGTCTTCTCCCTTGGCTGGAGCTGCAAGCAGTGCCCCCCCACCCCTCTCTGACTCTCTCTGTCCTCACACTTGTGCACATATTAATGCAGACGCGTGTATGCATCTTTAATCACGCCTTTACATTTGGCTTCTTCCCTTTTGTTTGTGAATATACTCCAATAGTGCCCCAGAACAAAATGACTCAGATTTCTCTCTTAGGTAAGAGCCATCCTCATTACTTGCTTGCAGAGAAAAAAAATGCATTCAAAAGATGGAAACCCATTTGCCCATCACACAACAATTTCTGCCCACACAGGTACTAAAATAGCTTTCTACGAAATAATTAGCAATCTCCCATTTGCCAAATCCAAAGTTGTACAAAGTAGACAGTCCCTCTGTAGCATTTAATATTGGTGAAAACCCTCTACTTCTTGAAACAGTTTTGTCTTAGCTTCCAGGACTTGCTGCCCTCTGATTTTCTTCCTGTCTTTCTGAACAACATCCTTCAGTCTCTTGGGCTGGTTTCTCCTTTCCCCACCCGTCCCCAAGTCTTGGTATTTTACTGTGAAATAAAAGGCTTCTGTTCTAGTTTGTTTTCCAGAGCTTCATTCTTTCCCTGAGTTGGTACATTCGCTCCGTTGGCTTTAATAACTATTTCTAGAAACCAGTAACTTTGAAGTGTGTATTTCTCTTCTGGTCACTCTCCACGATGCCAGAACCCTATGGCCAGTTGCCTCGAATATTTGAACAAGTTTGGAGCTACCACGAAGCAACATTTCTCACTGTTTTTCAGCCTCCTGTTCCTGCTCATCTCCAAGGAGAATCCACCTTGTTTCTGAGTGGTAATTGCTCTTAATTCCACATTGTTCTTAATTCCACATTGTTCTTTCTCTGTGCCCACCGATCACAAGTCATCAAAACTCCACTTTTAGAAATGTCTTAAGACCTCACCATCTCTCTTTCATTCACACTACCATTGTCTTTGATCAGTTTTTACCAGTTTCTTTTTATTTCATTTTCCTACCTACCAATATAATTCATTTTCAACAGAAAAAAATTCAATACATAGAAATGCCAAAGATGAGAACACAAATTCCCTAAACTCTATAAGTCAAGAAGTAACTAATATTAAGACAGAGATACCTCAGTTCACAAATTTAATTCTTTCCACAGTTCTGGTAAAAAACTGAATTAGACAAGAACTGAATTAAATTTCTCCATGAGATCTACACTGACCCTAACCACTGAATTTCATTTTTATCTCATCCACCTTGGTTTATGACCAGAATCATGAAAAGAATTAAATTCTAGAACAATGGTACCATTGCATGCAGATGAACACTAGAAGTTACTGTCAAATTAGCATGCTTCTTTGTTAGCTGTACTGTTCCCATGATGCTCCCCTGGTCATTTTATATTTCCCTGTATTAGTTTTACTGGCTATGTGATAGTCCATTTTAAAATAAGAATCAGTCCCCTAGCATTGATTATGTATAGGTCAAGATCAAAATAAAAAACTTAAAAACACTCTGCTATTTAGAACATAGGAAATTTAATGCAAGGAATTTGTGAGTGAGGACAAAAAGTGGGTAATGAAATAATCCATAGATGACAACACCAGGAAGACACCACCACATCCTAGATTTGGTTGAGCAAAGACCTACAATTTTGCCTGACTGTGTTTTATTTTATTCTTTGTTTCTTGCCTTGTATCAAGCTAATCAAATATTTTTATCTTTCTATGAGATTTAACTACACCTCTTGGGCTATTTTTAAGGGTTTCTCTAGGGATCACATATGCAGCTTTAATTTATCACTCTCTAATTAAAGGTAAAATTGAACCATCGCCAATCCAGCACTGGAAGCTCACAGAATTTTAATTACATTTGTTGCCCCATCCCATCCTTTGTTCTGCTGTTGCCACAAACGTCCGTCTATACATAATCCCCATAACACAACTTTGTAATTTTGGTTTTAAATATGTAACTACTTAAGTTAGGAAATAATAATCATTTACCATTTCTGGTATTCCTGAGAATGAATTTTCATCATTGTCATTTCCTTGAATCTTCCCTGTAATGCAGCTGTATTAATACAAATTCTCTGTTTTCATTTGTCTGAAATGTCTTTCTTTCATCTGCATTTTGGGGATAGTTTTGCTAGCTATAGAATTCTGGTTAGCAGTTCTTCCTTCTTGCTCTTTAGAGAATGTTTTCATTATCTTCTAGCCTCTTTGCTTTTAATGAACGCAGGCTGCTGTTCGGATTGCCATTCCCTCATATGTAAGAACTTCTTCACTGGCTCCTTTATGCATCAGAAGTTTGACTATTTCATGGCTAGATATAGTTCTCTTTCACTGTATCTTCTATGAGCCTTGCTGAGTTTCTTAAATGTGCAAGTTGATGTTTGATATAAAATTTGAGATAAAAAGAAGCCCAACCTGTTAAAAACATGATAAATACTAAAGCTGTCATTCCGTATCCGTAGCTTTGTACCCTAACTCAAGTCTCCTGCATTTTAATATCCAAGTATAATGCACAATTTTATATCTTTTTGCTTCATTTATGCCATGATTTCCCCCAAAACTGGCCTTTCTCCCAACCCATTACCAACTCACTAGCATCTTACTCGTGCACTAAAATTGAGTTCCAGTGTCTCCTGTCTCTGCCACTCGCACACAAAACCCCAGCTCTGTGGTAATTGCTTCTACTCTTCCCCCACACAGCTTTTCTCCTTTACCATAGTCCATAAAATATGTCACTGTAACTATGCTTTTGCATATCTTCTTTCATCTGACTGTACTCACTGATAATTTTCTTTTTTTTTAAAGGTAAAAGAACAAAAACATATTAACAAACAGACAACCATCTACAAAGTAGCACAAGAATAGTACAAGCAATACTGAATTACAGATGAGATGATGGAATTCACAATGGTTGTTATATTACACATTGATAACTTCAAAGTGTTTACTCAGGAAAACAAATATAGACATGCAAGATTGATCAAGTAATTAATCATTAACTGTTCTTTCAATAAAGCAATATAAGACTGTAGTACCACTATGTTAGCTATCCTATATATACATATATACACAACTTTCCCCTTCTTTCCTTTCTCTTTTCCCTCATCCCAGTTGCTCTTTACTTTTGAGCATTTTCTTTTCATTTCACAGTGTCTATCACACTTCCTAGTTTTTATTCACTCTTTCAGGTTCTTACACTAGTGAGACAATATGTTGCTTACACATGCAGGTCTGGTTTATTTCACTTACGAGTATGGTCTCTAGTTGTGACCATTTACCTAAAAAATCCTTGAGTTTACCTTTTTTATAGCTGAGTAATATTCCATTATAAAAAAATACCACAATTTTTTTATCCAATCCACAGAGGATGGACATTTGTGTTGCCTCCACAGTTTAACTATTACAAATTGTGCTGCTATAAACATGGGTGCACATATATCACTGTGATATGACGTTTTCAGATCTTCTGGGAAAATATCCAGAAGGGGAATATCTGGGTTGAATGGGACCTCTAGACCTATTTTGCTGAGGAATCTCCATACTGATTTCCACAGTGATTTCGCCAATCTGCATACCAGCAGTGGAGAAATGTTCCTTTTTCTCCACAGCCTCCCTAGCATTTGTTATTGGTTGATTTAATGATAGCCATTTTTACTGGGGTAGGATGAAATCTCAATGTTGTTTTAATTTGCATTTCTCAAATGACTAATGATGCTGAACATTTTCTCATGTATTTATTTGCCATTTGTATTTCTTTATCTGAGAGGTGTGTATTCATCTCAGATGCCCATTTTAGGACTGGATCTTTGAATTTGGGGAGGTTGATGTTTATTGAGTCTTTATATGTTCTAGATAGGAGACTTTTGTCCGAGGGACAACCAGCTAAAGTTTTTTCCAAATTTGTGGATTTTCACTTTACTCTGCTGATTTCTTTAGATGTGCAAAAATTTTCTAGCAAGATGAGGTTCCAATTGTTGATTCTTTGAAGTATTTCCCTTGCGGTTTGGTTTTTGTTCATGAAGTCTCTGCCTACCCCTATGACTTTAAGACTTTTACCTACTTTTTCTTCCAATAGATTTAGTATTTCTGTTTTAATATTGAAGTCT
>NW_004955402.1:58830928-58837262 GCF_000276665.1 Chinchilla lanigera | reverse complement strand
CAAGGACAGCCTGAACTGCATAGCAAGACCCTGTCTCAAAAAGACCAAAAAAAGAGTCATCCATGGAAAGCTGGCCTTGATAAAACTGACAGTGTGTCCTCACCCACCTATTCACCCAATCTGGCACTTTGGGACTCCTGGCTCTTGCATAAAGTCAAAATGACCATGAAATGTAAACATCTTGAATTTAAGACATTGAAGCAGCTACCGTAGTGCAAATAATGACACTCATGAAAGAGGACTCCAGACTGCTTCAGAAAGTGGAAAGAATGATATAGTCAAATAAGTTTATTCAAATCAAAGGGACATTTTTGAGGAAAATTAATGGCCATATGTATTTTACTGTAATAATTTTTAAATTTAAACACTCGCTTTATTTGTTAATCACACCACATACGAAAGTAGTCTTTTTTATTATCTATAACCTCACTTTCATTATAATATCATTTTGTATCATTATAACACCAATTGTCAATGTATTCATTTGGCAATCATGTGACTCTATGACACACCTCTGTAGGAATTCTGTTGTAATTAAATATTACTTACTATTAATAGCAATGAATATTTAAAATAATAGGCTACCAAGCAGAGTTACTGACAACAAAAGGATCAATGAATTCAAGCATGAGAGACAGGAGACCAGCCCCTTTTAGCATGAAAGTTAAAGAGAATCAACAGGTCAGAAGCGATACCAAGGCCCTGCACCATCCCTCTTTGAAAAAACTTGATTTTAATTTAAAAGAAGATCATGACAATCTAGCATTTGAGTCAGTATTTTTCTTCTAGTTAATATGCAAATCAATTATGCACTAAATTATTTATCTCTTCTCTGCCTCATTTGTGAGCTGTATTTCTCTGTTAGAGAGTAAATTTGATTTTCCTAAATGATAGTTCTTGAAAAGGGATTTGGGAGCAATGTTAAGTTAAAGTGTATATTCATTCTCAGGTCAAAGAATTGATGGTTCTATTAAGAACAGAAATTTGATAAGGATGAGTTACTGAGATGGACCTTCAAATATAGTCATCTGAAATGCAAAATAAAGATCACAACCTGACCTTATGGATTTACTAGGTTTGGGAACATGGTGTGAATTCCTGATGAAGTTGGAGTTTGTTTCCTCCAGAATACACAAATTCCCTTCCAAAAGTAGCCTTGTTATTATAAATATCAATAAGAAGAAGATTTGGCCTAACAGCTACTGGGTTTCAATCAACCATCCAGTAATCCCTCTAGTTCTGGTACCTGAAGATCTTGAACACAATGACTCTTTCATGAACAGAGATCTAGAAACAAGAAGAAAAACCCAATAGAAAGAATCTTAGAAATAAAAACTTATGGCATGGGAATAAACTAAGATGCAAATAAAAGCGAAAAAAAAAAAAAGAGGCTGAGGCAGGAAGATCATTGTGAGTTTGAGATCAGCCTGGGCTGCAAAGTGAGCTCAACGCCAGCCTGAACTGCATAGCGAGATCCTGTCTCCAAAAGACCAAAAAAAAAAAGAATCTTAGAATCACATGTCTGTGTCACAGAACTCCTTGGAAGTTTCAACTCCAGAAGCTTTGTGTATTTTTTAGAGCACCCTAGATCCTACCCCGTTGACTCTCCTGTGCACGAAGAGAAGTTATGAGTCTATAGGCAATGAAATCATTTTCTTAAATAGCAAATAACTACTTCATCTTCAACTCTATGATCATTTGTAAAAGGCAGAGGAAACACATTGACCCCACTTCATACAATTGGTCAATCCATTAGGTTCTGGGCCAGATAAATACAGATAAATAATTGTTTGATGTAGAGCATTTGGAGAAACATTTGAGCACTAAAGGGAGGGGGAAAGATTAACTGCCATGGGACAAGAGAAAAAGAAACCAGACTGACACACTGACGGTTAAATCTTGACCATCCAAGTACCACTCCATGCAGCTCTCATTGCTGCTCCCTGTCCTGGGTGACAGTTGTCAGGACAGCTGTGGAAGGTGCAGGAGTTGCTGCAAAAAGAGGGAGAAGTAGTCATGGCACTAAGTCTTCCAAGCAGAAAGCACAGACACAGTATCACATTTCTAGAAAATGAGGACAGCCTATGTCTGACAAGGCCAGGTGGGCTTGGAAGGGATGGGGGTGGATTGGAAGAATCCAGCTGTTGGTGCCCCATGCACTCCCAACACACATGGTCCCCACTAACATGACTCTTCATGTCCTTTTCCATCCTAGTGAGAAACTTGCATCTTCCTTTTTCAAAAGTCCCTGTCCTTGATGGAACCCATAGGATTCTGATTAGCACTAATCCACATCAACATTTTTTAAAATTTATTTTAAAAGTAAAAGAAGGAAAACATATTAACAAACAGACATCCATTTATGAAATAGCATAAGAACAATACAAGCAATACTGAATTACAGACAAAGTGGTAGGAAATTAACAATGGTTGTTGTATTACATGATGTCTTCAAAGTGGTTTCTCTGGAAAACAAATAGAGACACGCAAGATTGATCAGATAAGTAATCATTAACTGCAGTAAAGCAATAGAAGTCAGTAGTACAACTATGTTAGTTATCCTGTATATACATACAAACATATATATATGTACATACATACATATATAACACATCAACATTTTAAATATTAGACAGGCCCTGAAAATGGTGTTGTCCAACCATTCTATTTCGTTATATGGAAAGTGAGATAAAGAGTGTGATATACATTCTCTTGGCACTGTATCCATGTTTACTAGCCCCAGGGTGAATTGGAGGTACTGTTCTACAGGTGTTCCACTGGACAGAGGCAGCCTAATCCCAAGAGCCAGGCATCTGTCCACTATACAGTGGAAAGACTGCTGCATGCCCTACTTAGCCCACATGTTAAGGGAGGGACAAGACAGCAGTGAATCTTGGGATGGGCATCAGAGCTCTAGCGTGCCCATGAGGGAAGGCTCTGTCTAACCCACCGACCTCAGCATGTCTCATCAGCACCATGGGGAGCTGTACATGAATCTGCCTACCCCCAGCCTGGCTACAGCTTTCAGTCTTCTGCATTTTCCATAGTCTAGCCTATTGCTCCATAGTCCAGCCACTTTCAGGGCTCTTTTCTGTAGTCTCCTTCCTGTAAGCAGGAGGAAGTACTAGTTCCATTCTAGCCATGTGTGCAAAACAATCACAGCCACAGGGGAATAGAATTTTACCAAGAGTTTGTCCCTTAAATCCTATGCAGGGGGAAAAAAACACACAGTGGTCCCCCTAACCATTAAGGAGCTTCTTCTTGCCTTTAGTGCACTATGTCTGCAAAAGCCAGAAAGTAGAAATCTTTACTCAGAAAGGTCAGGCTTCAAATTATATACTTAATCTGGGGTTTTAAAAGCATGTTCTGTGGAGCGTTCTGCTGCAGTGTCTAAACACCTGCTAGCACAGACACACAAATAAACCAACTGTGCTTAGCACTGGCTACCTTTCTATTCCAAACCTTCTTTTAGTATTTAAATATTTCAGCACCTGTCAGAAGACAGGTGATTCTTCCATGGTCGAGAGAAATACCAGTAAATAAAAAACAGGCTATTTTCACTTACTTTGATTATTAACTTGGAAAATAGGGATTACTAAGATTAGAATTTCTGAAGACAGCTGACCTCCCTGCCTTTCTTTTTTCCTTCTCCTTCTCTTTTTCCTTCTCCCTCTCTCTCTCCCTCTCTCCCTCTCTCCCTTCTCTTCCTTTACTTTCAGACAAGTATATTAGGTAAGTTCAGAGGATATAGGAAGCAGCACCTACTGCAGCAAATGCCACCTTGGAGAACATCAGATGGCTGCAGAAGTAGCAGGCGGGGTCAGGAGGTGCTTGATGTAGGACAAATGAGTTCATATGTCAGTACAGTGTTATGTATTTCAATACAATAAGAGCCAGTGTTCTAACTGTTGAAGAGGAAAGATACAGATGTTAAAAAGGGAAAAAGATATAATGGACCAGTGGTGTTAGAATCAAGTTAGAGATATTGATCAGTCCTCGTGGGGCAGGGGAGTATATTGATGAATGAGAGATGGGTGGATGAATAGGTGATACGGAAACAGATATAAATATTGGCATGTGCTACAGCTTGTATCTGTATCCCCTCCACCAAAGCCTCACAGGCAGGACTTTGAGAAGGTGGCTGGATTATAGGCCTCATAGCTGACTTGCTGTTAGGGGATAGGATCTGGTCTGAAGAGGGGGTCACTTGGGCATGGTCAGGATTAGTTTACCTCCTTCCCTGGCACCTATTTGCACATTCTTTGTTTCCTTCCTGCCATGGCATGAGCAAATGCCATCTGCTATGTCTCTGTGCTATGCTGTTCTGCCTTACAGCCAGCTGATCATAGACTGTAAATTCTGAGCCAAAATGAACCTTTCCTCCTTTATATTGTGGGTGTCAGTTACTGTGTGCCAGTGATAAAGTAACTAAGACAGTATGTGTAATATCCATATGTAGTTCAGACTTACACATGTATACTTTCTAGCTTTGAGAGCCTGACAGCAACCATACTGTAGCAGCAATAAGTACACCTACTGGCTAGTTCCTGTTTTCTAAACATGACTCCCACTAACAGAACAAAGTGTCCTTAAAGGAATGGCTGATATCAAACTGGGGTAAGGAAAGTACAAGATGAATTTAGAATCTGTTTTTGTGCCAGAAGAAAAACATTGCCTAAAGAATGTCAAAGGACACGTCAAAAGGATATATAAGTAAGCTTGAAGGTGTTGTTACTGGCCAGAGTTGAGAGAATTTGAGAGTCAAAATAAATAACCGTGGTAAGCAGATAATAACCCACTGGATAAAATGTCCCTACAGACTAAATAAATGAGTGAATAATTTGGGGAAAAGGTAAATCTCTTCCCAATAGCAAAAAGCTAACTAATAATATAGTAATGATAGTGCAATTTGAAAATCTCCATTTGGTATCCATCACAATAAGTAATCCATGTAAGAATCATCAACAGAGGCTAACGCTAGGACACACAGCAGATGAAAACAGGCTTTTGCATGCTCTCAAAGTCTCTCTCCAGACAATACTTAGCAATTATGAATCAGGATGTGGAGTGACTTTTCCTTAGAGGAACTAGCAAAGGTGACTTCAGCAAAAACAGGAAAACCTCATCCTGTACCCCCTGAGAAGATGTTGATGAGAACACACAGAGCCCAGCTTCTCTGATGTTCCAGCCAAAGATGAACAGTCTGGACATACTCAAGAGGAAATACCAAACAGAAATAGAAAGAGTTATAAAAATAACTGGCCTTTAATCTTCAAAAGTATTAAGGTCATGAGAGTTGAAGAAACAGTTGCTGATTGTAGGAAACAGTTATCAAGATTTAGTAGACACTCAGTGAATCCCTAACAAATATATCTGCCTATATCTAACAGCTCCCATATAGTAGGATCTTGGTCCAACACTCATGGAATGTTGACTTCCAAATAAGAGATGTATTTTTAATACATATATACACACAACTGGATGAGTGTTACACAAACTTCATAAACTTTCACCTGATGTGAAGAATGGGTGGTTTAGTGATTCGCAGCATTCATCACTTAGGCCTGTGTTTAAGGGCCACAAAAGACTCTAATGTATCCTTTCTGTTTACTTTTCAGCTTTAGTAGCAGGAGAGTGGAGGGTAAGAAAGGTGAACTTGGTGCTGTGTCCACCTGGACTCACTGATCTCACCCACCTCTCTAATACATCTTCACTGGCTTCAATTTGATCCATCATCATGTCACACACATGGGACTGAGTAGTTTCAGAATTGACCTGGAGTGCATTTGCAAGAATTTTGGTAGCTGATAGAAGGATGAACTCATCCAAAGGCAGTATTTGGGTTCCCCTCCCCTTTTCATTGGAATATAAGTAAACTATTTGAAAATGCTAATATAGAAGCATGTGCTATCCTTTAAAACACCTTGGAAATAGAGAACCTCCTTATCTAATGAGAAAACTTTTTTTGTGCACAAGTAGAATGCATTCCTGTTCTCTACTTTACAGCTTGTGGGAGAAGAGGAGGGAATGTTAAGAGCTGGTAAACAGCACATACTCAGAACTCCTGCTAGGACAGTCTCTGCAGAAGCGAACTTGTCCTCTCTGGAAAGGTTCGCCCCTTTCAGAAGCTACGCATGGTTGCTGGGAACACAAAATGCTCAAGTCTGACATTAAACTTCATTTTATATACTACCTGTTTTAAAAGATCTTTTAAATTTTTTTTGTTTTAAAGAGAGTGGTACATGAGGAAAAAACAAACAAAACATAGAACAGTAGCAGCATACCAGTGTCGCGAACATAAGCAAATCAAAGCAAGAACATTCAAAGTGTTACA
>NW_004955402.1:58829225-58830514 GCF_000276665.1 Chinchilla lanigera | reverse complement strand
TTTGGTGCATGGTGATAGACTTGGGCCTATTTTCAGTCTTTGGCAAGTGGCAAGCCAATTTTTCCAGCACCATTTATTAAAGAGGCTATCTTTCTTCCAGTGAGCTTGTTTGGCCCCTTTTTCAAAGATTAGGTGGCTGAGCATGTTTGTGGTTGTGTCTGTTTTTTCCAGACTGTTCCATTGATCCTTGGGTCTGTTTTTTAGCCCGTATCATGTTGATTTTATTACAGCAGGTTTGTAATATAGTTTCAGGTCAGGGATTGTGATTCCACCTGACTTGTCTTTGTTGCCCAGGATTTCTTTTGCTATTCTGGGTCTCTTCTGGTTCCAGATGGATTTTAGGAATGTCTTCTCTAGATCTGTGAGGTATACTAATGGTATTTTCATGGGAATGGCATTGAATCTGTACAACAATTTAAGTAGTATGGCCATTTTTACAATGTTAGTTCTTCCTATCCATGAGCAAGGTATTTTTTTCCATTCACTGAAGTCCTCTTTGATCTTTTTTTTTTCAGAGCACTGTAGTTTTCATTGAATAGATCTTTTACTTCTTTTGTTAGATTGATTCCTAAATATTTCAATTTCTTGGATGCTATTGTGAAAGGTATGGTTTCCCAAATTTCTCTCTCAGTCTGTTTGCTGTTTGTGTACAGGAATGTTACTGATAATTTTCTATTACTCTCTTCATGGCCCATATACCAAGCATAATGCCAGTGGCATCCTGTGTGTTCCCTAAATGTTTATAAGCTGTTTGTATTAATTAATCAATAAGCTGAATTTATTTAAGACAAAGACCTAGTGCTTTAAATAAGAAAAAAAAATGACCATTATCTTCAAGGTTTATCTGTTTAGATTTTAATTTCCCTTTCAGAGAAAATCTCTCTGGTAACTCATGGTTCTGAATGGAGGCCAGGAATGAATAAAGGGTTTATTTGTCTGTTTTTGCAGTGATGGGGGTGGAACTCAGGGCCTCACACATGTTAGGCTAGGCTAGTGTTCTACCACTGAGCTGAGCTACAGTCCCAGCCCAAGAATGAGTTTTAAATCTGTGGTTGGTAAACAAGGGATGATCAGGAAATATGGTGTGTCTAACTTTTAAAAAAAATATTACAATAAAAGACATACTGCCATTAATATTCCTCAGAATACTCCCTCTTGCTTCAAACCCACTGATGTTAACATTTTTGCCACTTTCTGAACCCGTTTAGGAAGTCCTGTTTCACAAGATTTTTTATTAGGTGTAATCAAAAATATTGTGAATGCTGCTGTCAAGAGTTATCCATGGAGCC
>NW_004955402.1:58739400-58819439 GCF_000276665.1 Chinchilla lanigera | reverse complement strand
GCTACTTATTTCATTTTTCATGTCTGTTAGAATTTGTCTTATGTAGTTGGGTGCTCCTATGTTTGGTTCATAGTTGTTTACAATTGTTATCTCTTCCTCTTGAAGCTTCTCCTTTGCAAGTATGTAGTGACCTTCTTTATCTCTTTTGATTGTTCTTGGTTTGAAGTCCACGTTGTCTGCACACAGAACAGCTACACCCACTTTTTTCTGGGTTCCTGTCACATGGAGTATTGCTTTCCATCCTTTAATTTTCATTCTTTGAATTTCCTTTTGAGTTAAATGTGTTTCTTTTATACAGCATGTAGTTGGGTTTTGTTTCCTAATCCACTCTGCAAGTCTGCTTCTTTTGGTTGGTGCATTGAGACCATTTACATTAATGGTTATAACTGATATGTACTGGCTTATCTTTGTCATGCTATTTTCCTGCTGTTGGATCCTCTGTTTTCCCTCTATTTAATTGCTTGCTCTGCTTGTTGGTTCCTTTCTGTTGTTGTTTCTTGAAGTTGCAGTCTGTTTTATCTCTTTCTAGTATTTCTTTTAGTACTCTTTGTAGGACTAGTTTGGTGCTCATGAATTTCTTCAGTTGTTCTTTATCATGAAAATATTTTATTCCTCCATTAAATTTGAAAGATAGCTTTGCAGGGTACCTCAACCTGGGTTGGAAGTTTTTTCTTTTCGTACCTGAAATACTTCACTCCAAGCTCTTCTTGCCTTGATGGTTTGTGTTGAGAAGTCTGCCATGATTCAGATAGGCTTTCCTTTATAGGTGATCTGTTTCTTGTCTCTAACAGCTTTTAATATTCTGAGCTTTTGTTGAGTTTCTGGGACCTTGGTCACTATATGTCTGTGGGTAGATTTATTTTGGTTATGATTAACTGGAGTTGTATATGCTTCACTTATCTGGATGTCTGATTCTTTTACCATACCTGGGAAATTTTCTGCTGTTCTTTCCGCAAATAGTCTTTTTATGTCATTTGTGTTGACACCTGCTGTTTCATTAATATCTGTTAATCTGACATTGTTTCTCTTTGCTTCATCTTGCAGTTGTTGAATTATTATTTCCTGGTTCCTTATTGTTTCTAAGAGATCCTGCCTTTCATGTTCATTAGTGGCAATGCTGTCTTCAAGGTCTGAAAGTCTATCTTTAGCTTCATTCACGCAGTTGTGCAAGCTTTCAATGGAATTTTCAAGTTCTTGGATATCTGTTTGCATCTGTTTCATACTTTCTAGTTCTTTTCTATATTGTTCCCTGAAGGTTTCTTTGAGTTGTCTATGCTCTTCTATTTTCTTATCTGTGTCATCTTTGGATATGCTGAACATCTCTTTCATTACTGTTGTCATTTCTTTTCTCACCTGAGACATTATTTCTGCTCTGATATCTTCTATGGCCTGATGGAGTTGTTTCTTTACTTCAGTTGCTATCATTTCAGAAATTTCAGGTATATGACTTCCAGGCTCTTCTGTGTTGATGCCTCCTGGACTCCAGGCTCTTCTGTGTTGATGCCTCCTGGACTCCACACCACTTTGGGTGGTGTGGAGGTCTGCATTTTGCTCCTTGGTTTTGTCATGTTTGAAGAACCAGAGACTCTCTGTTGCATAGTTTCACTGTTCTGATTGTGTGTGAGTGGCAGGGCCAGAGTCTGAAGATCGCCAGTGTTCAGTGTAGCTCCTGTGCTGGTGAGTGGTGGCAAGGTGGGGTCTCAGATGCTCCTGACCTTTCTTGGATTCAGTTGGCTCCCAGGAGTCTATGGGAAGGTGAGGGAGGCTCAGCGGCATTCTTGAGACTGACTGTGGTTCGGTCCAGCTTCCACAAGAGTGCAGGGGGACGCAGGTCAAGTTCACCAAGGCTTCAGACATTGCCCAGGACAGAGCCTGCTTCTCACACTGAAAGGGGAGGGTTGAGGGTGAACTCCCTGAGGCTGCTGACTATGTTCAGGTTTCAACTGACCTACCAGAGGGGTGTGAGTTGTTCTGGCAGTGACCACCAAGGCCCCAGAAGTTGTCCAGGCATCCCCATTTACATTATGTGGTTATAACTGATATGTTATAACTGGCTTATCTTTCTCATGCTGTTTTCCTGCTGTTGGATCCTCCTTTTTCCCTCTATTTAATTGCTTGTTCTGCTTGTTGGTTCCTTTCTGTTGTTGTTCTTGAAGTTGCAGTCTTTTTATCTCTTTCTAGTATTTCTTTTAGTACTCTTTGTAGGAGAGTACTACACACCCTAGTGGGAGAGGCACCTGAGTGGCTCACCGGGTTCCTAAAGGTGTCTGACATTTGGCTCAGCCCTGGAAGACACAGTATGAGTGTGGTGGGTAGCCACTGAGGCCCCAGAGGGTGCCTGAGGCTTCGCCTGCTTTGCATCCTGGTCAGGGAGGCAGAGCCCAGACTCACGGGGCTTCCCAAAGATGTCAGAGGTTCAGCCCAGCCCTGGCCAACACACTATGGGTGTGGTGGGTAGCCACTCAAAGTCTTTTAAAAAGAAGTTATTATCTTTTGAAAAAGAACCATTGAAGGATTTGTTTGGAGATGCAAAGGAATTTACATCAGCATTATCTATGCAAGGAAGATTTCTTATGGAAATGAATAGTATAAATAGTATTTATGCTTAAGGAAGTATAGGTTTTGAAAAACCATTTTCAAGCAATGAGAAACAGTCTTCTTATACCATCTTTTGAAAGCAAGCAAAGGAGTGACTGATGAAGAGACTCAGGTGCGCCCGGGAAGTCCTCACTGGGTCATGGTCAGTAGCCTCACTCTGGGTTGTGCCTGAAGGGAATGAAACGACCTTTCCTTGAAGACTGTGCCACTCAGAGACCGGCCTCAGACAGCAGCATCAGGAGCTTGATGGAAACATGCAACCTCAGACCCACTGATCGCATCATTCATGAGCATGGGAAAATTTGACAAGCACTCTTCTATTCTGAGTGGGACACATTTTACTGCACCCGCCCACATTTATTCAGTACTGGGGAAAGAACCAAGGGCCTCACACATGGCAGGCCAGTGCCCTACCACATAGACACACCCCAAGTCCTGCTCTGCACATTTTTAAAAATTAGAAAATTCTGTGGTTCACAATGATTTAGAACCATTAAACACAAGAAGAGCAGAAAGTCTCACCCTGCCCCATGACGAATTACCCAGGCTGTTGGAAGACTCATTAAACTCTTGGTTCTAGTTGCTTCTGCAAATGGATTTCAGAGGGTACTTGGCTGTTTAAGAGCAGGTACAGCTCCCAGCATGCCACTGCCCCTCTCCTGGAGAGACCCCGCTAAGGGCAGAGTGAAAGATAAGGAAGCTGCCCACACAGTCTGGTTGTCCAAACTGACCTAGCACCCCACATGGTAGCACACCCACACTCCAGTTTAACCCCCGGCAGAACTTGACACCCACAACGGCTTCGACCTGGAATCACTAACACACAGTCAGAGTGGTCACTTGCAACTCTCATCTAAAAGCACAATCTGCATTGATTGTGATACATCACCAGCTTCACTCACAACCCATGCTGAAGATTGATCTTCAGCATGACTCTCCAAGCAACATTTCCAGATTTTACTCAGGAAAGAAAAGAGAAATTATCTCTCTACAAATGTCAAGTAAAAATAACACAAACCACACAAAAGTGACACAAAATAGCCCTTTCCACATCCCAGCTAGCTAATTATAATAACTGGATTTTTTAACTTTTTTCACAATATACATCCTCTGAGATAATGTGCTTCTCAATACAGAAAGCCCCAAAATTGTGGCTGATGAGTTAATTCAGCGGGTGAGAATATGCAAAGAGAAAGACAAAAGAGAAGCGAAAAGAAAAGAGAACAAACAACATGCCTGTCTTTGACACTCAGAGAGGTCTGTGCTATTCGTTCCTAAAACTCACAGGGACAAATTGTTTGAAAAATTACTAATGACATTTCTGTTTCTTCATCATGGGTAAACATGACATTTTGACAATTGGATCTAAATGGAAAATCAGACATAGCAATTAGACTCTGAGTGTATTTTGAGGTTAATCCTTGGGCTTGGTTGCACTAGGACCCAACCATTTCTAGCCCAAATATTCCTAAAATAAAGAGAAAGTCCCTGGTGCTGCCTGAGATTGTCCTAGAGCGACTGAAGATGGTCTACAAGGCATCTGCTAATCAGGGCCTTGCCCTATACCCAGAGAGCCGGTGGCTTTGGACATTCTGACAGATTCCAGCAATAAGGTTTAAGAACATCGTGGGCATAGGGGAGGACTGTTTTCATCAGGAGCTGTATTTGTAACCCTGGAAAATCTCATTTTATGATCATAAATCCCTAATGTGAGCTGGAGCTAGATTTTTTTTGTGTTTGGTTAGAGTCCCTTTTGAATTTTTGTAATTTATTTCAGTTGTTTACGTTGCCTCCCTTCTTACTGGGATAGCCACTTCCTCAAAGAATCTGTTGGCCAGTGATATATAGAACCCCAGGGTGAAGAATGAAGTGGTTACTCTCCTTCCAGTCTTCCTCCTGGTCCTTCTTTTTATGTACTGGTGGAGTATAGATGTAATTCCAGGATGATTGCCCTCAAAAAAGACCTCTTTCCAAACCTCAGATTCTAGAAACTATTTCCTTCCACCCAGCTTCTCGGTTTGCTTATTTGTTGTTTGTTTGTTTCCAATTTAAAATACATTCAGGTGCCTAGGTGTTGCATGCTGGAGCTGCCACGTAGCAGCAGCATTTTAGGTAGGTCAGATGATAGCAAGGGCACAGAATTATTGCAGTGCCCTTGGCGACCCTCCCCCCATCCTGCAATTCATCGCTGATTACAGGCTGAAGCCCTCACTGGCACATGGCCATTCCAAAGCTGCAGGTGCGCAAAACACTCCGATAAAGGTGGCTGCAGTAATCAGGGCAGGTCCACAGGGGATGGGGCTGAGGAGGGACAAGGAGGGTGTAGCTGTCACCCCAGGGAAGGGCACACACCTCCACCTGCCACCTTGCTTGAGATATCACATAACAGCAGCAGCTGTCCAGGGCAGCAGAAATGAACACAGCACACCTGTTTCCAACATGCTTCATTATCATCAATATCATGTAGTCATTAAAGATAAAGCATTGATAAAAAGGAGCTGCATGGGGACAACGGTCCTTTTTTCAATGCTGGGAGTTTTACCTTTGTTTGGTATTATGAGAAACCAGTACCCAATGCCAACAGCTTCCCAGAGAAAGTTCTTGATTATCTCATGTGAATTTTTCTGATTTTTTAAAAGTTTTTCAGATGATATTTTTATTTTACCTGATATTTTTTTAACCCCAGTGTTTTCTTGTGGTTGTTTTGTAAGCTGTGCCTGTTTATCAGTTGGGTGGCTGATGTTCTTGCATTTTTTAATCCTTCTTTCTCTCTAAAGGCCTTGCCACTGTGAGGTGAGCCATACCAGTGCCAGTAAAGTGCGTCGTTGAGAAATGGTCACATTCCTGGGCTTTTGACATCTCATCGCTCCTTCTGTGCATGTGGCTGCCTTGCCTGTACACCCTCAGCTACCGCAGGACAGTGCTGGGTCACACAGCAGTTCTAGCCAGTTCTCTCAAACCCTCTAACATTTGTCAACCTGAATGTCAGAAGGGCTCAATGCGGCAGTTCCAGGATTATTGGCTAAAGTTGTTTTTTAAAGGAATTTCTGTGAGTCTGCTTGCTGAAAAGATGAGGAAGTGGCACAAAGTGATTATCAGCAAGACAAAAGTTAATTTATCAGAGCTGGTCAGAAGATGGCAAAGCACAATGAGACAAGCAGGGAGGCAGAAGAAGAGAAGAGGCCCTCCCCACGCCCTGATGGTGCCCTGTGCCTGGCTGAACAGCGGCACTCCACGGTGACCGGCTGTTCAAGCGCAAATTCCAAGGTGTATTTCAGAGTGAGATGGATCAGCACTGATCCGCCAACCTGGGGAGTCAGGGAATTTGCGCTTTCTGGAATGGGAATAATCCTTGATGCCCTTCCCTTCTCTCTTTCTCTCCAAACCTACTCCTCAGATTTTCAGATCCACAATAGGGACAAGAGGAATAGAGATAACCTGCAATATAATTTTGCCTTCACATTCGTGAAATTAACAACATTAAGATGTCAGCATGGATCCTCCACATCCAGAAACAAGACAGCAATAAGAGGATGCAGTCCATCTGTACGAAAGGCAAAAAGTGTTTGCTGAAGTAAAGGCTGGGCAACAGTGGTGTGAGAGGTGGTTTTCTAGTGGCAAAAACAGACTTTGCTGACAAATTGTTTAAATGATTGATTTAAATGCCTTCCCCCTCCTTATAGCAAAGGGAAGGTCTGTGAAGTTTCCAGTCAAAATGGCTCATGAATGGGTAATCACAACAACCCTAACAGTCTTTTGATTTCCTGACAGATTCAGGGAACGCGTGAATTTCACATGATTGATGGCTGTTGAATGACAGTGGGTTTTGTGGAATAATGAGTGGAGTCCCAGACGGCAAACGGCTCAAAGCACAAATGTAACACCCTACCCAAGAGGTGTACACCAGACGTGATTATGCAGCCCTACTTCCAGACGTGTCAGGCAGATCCAGCTCAATGCACAGAGAGAAGAGGCATTTCCACTGGCCACTAAGAGGCAAAGGACATTTTTCTGCCTTTCTCTTCCTCTCTTCCTCTTTCTCTTTCTCTTTGCAGTCCTGGGCCTCAACCCCCAGGTAAGAACATTGCAGGCCTTGTCTCTTGTGACTGGGCCGTAAAATGTGGGGGAACTCTTGGCACGGTAATTGCAGTAACATCCAGGAAATCTAGCACTAAATGCAAATCACACTAAATTATGTGCTCAGAAAAATATGCAAAGCCATCAATAATCCCAGCGACAAATAAGATCCTGTGTGCTTTAAGAGAAGAAAGTAAGTCCTATGACTTTCAAGCTCTTCAGGAAAGAGGAATGGCTAAATACCTGGCCTGCTTCATGCAAAGGTCACTCGGAAGTCAGACTTGATTTAATTGATATACAATGTTTTTCTGCCATATTTTGGAACCTTGCTGAGCTTCAGCCTGAGAGTTGACAGTGGGAGGGAGCCAGCATGGAACTGAGCTCTCCCCTGGGCCTAGAGCTGTAGGCATCCCCAACAACAAAAGTCTTGTGTTTTCAGCAGAGCCTAAAGGTGTGACCACCAATAGCCAGGTTATTAAGGCATGCCATTCTCAGATGGAGCAGGCCAGAAGGACCTGTATCCCTGAGCAGGGTACCTTGAAATGTGAACAAGGACCCCATGATAGAGAATCCCACAGAGCTAAGATTCTCAGAACCAAGCAAACTGAAAAGCGCTGGAAATAACAGCAGCATAATAGCCACTTTTCTGTCACTGGTACCAACTACCCAACATGTGCAGCTTAAAGGAGGAGGGGCTTATTTTGGCTCACGGTTCCAGTCGGCTGGCTCCAAGGCAGAAGCAGCATGGCAGATGACATGGCAACAGAAAAACTGCTCACATCATGGTGGCCAGAAAGTAGACAGAGAGGAGCCAGGGACAGAAATAAATGCTTCAAGGTCACACCCCCAGTAACCCACCTCCTCCTACAGGGTCAGCTCTGAATGCACCCACTAATGAGTACTGTGCCCCCAAAATCCAGTCATCTTCCAAAAAACCCACCTCTGGACGCTTTAGCTCTAAACCATGCAAGCAGTAATTATCATAGATTTTATAGGGCTCTCAGCATGTGCCTGATGAATGCAAACCCAGCAGTCATCCAACATATTGGCCATGTTGTTGTGGTCTTTGCAAGAGAGGAGGGGACAGAGGTTTAGAGACCTGAAGGTCATTGCCTGACTCAGGCCCAGTCTACCTGGATCTATGGCCAAAGCTAGAAGCCTTTCCACAACAGATGTCTCTGAAGTCAACAATGTGACCCCAGCACAGGGATGGCAGTGAGGGGCAAATGGATCCTTCGATAGTGGTAGGAGTATACTGGGCCTGCCCCACACTGGTACCCTGGAGTCTGTGCAGAGGACAGGGCTTGTGTCACCAAAACTGGGGCCAGAGGACAACTATGTTGGAGGAAGACCAAATTTTATTTAACAAAGAACCAGGGCAGAGGCTAAAGGTCTTGAAGCTTAGGATAATTGTGGAACCTGAACAGTACAGGCTGAAAGCAGAGCATGATCGCCTGCAAAGCCAGGCATCACATCCTCAGTGGCTCCTAACTGGATGGTTTTTAATAACTTTACCAATCTGTCTCTTAAAAGCAAGGATTGCCTACCACTAAAAGTTAAAATGTATGCAAAGATAAACTTCAAAGTACTCCCCACCTTTAGCTGTGGTGACTTAAATGAACACTCAGACCTTTCAGCATTTGGGTCACTGTTTTCTCTACCAGATGGAAGATAGTAGAAGGAGAGACTGGACTCGTGGGACACACAAGTGGACAATGGTCCTATAATGGTTGCCAGAGATTAGAGAGTAGTGTGCACAGGCAGAAGCCTCGGAGGGAAGCTGCCTCACTTGCTGTGGGGACCGCTCACTGTGTCTTAGGCTCAGTTTCCTCACTTGTAAGACAAGGAAAAGCATCCACTCCAAGTGGCTGTAGAAAAGTCAAGGCACAGGAGGTCACCTCCAGGCAAATGCTGTAAATGTTGGTTCCTAGTCCTCTCAGGAAGCACTTGGGTTAATTCCGTTTGCTCTGCAGTTGAGTCTTCTGCGACAGTTTAAAGCTAAAGAGAATGTTTCCATGTCTTTATAAATTCGATTTGCATAATCTGCCCAGGAATTTAGGGAGCGGAGCAGTGGCTGGGCCCAGTTACAGGTACAATGTGTTTGCCATCTCCTGAGGTCTCTATAGACTCAACGAGAGGGTAGAGCCAGCAGCCATGGGATCCGTCACTCGGTTTTTCAGAAAGATTTCATCCACCCCAAATTCTGTGTGCATGTGCCTGTGTGTGCATGCATGTGTGCCTTGGGGCAGGAGGGGAGGGAGAGGTAATAAGTTCCTGAAAGCTTAGAAGATTCCAAATTAAGGCAGCTGCAGTACTAACAGGAGCAGGCTTTTGCACATTAAGCACAGATGCTTTTTAAGTCTGGTTGTTTCCAGAAGGTTTTTGTAAAGGACACCACTCAAAGCTCTTCCTGACACATCAACCACAGAAATAAAATCACTGCCCCTCCCAGCATCAGGACACAGCTTCAAAACTCCAAGCCCATCTTGGTCATCCGCCTCCCTCACAGTCTGCCTGCCATACATCAGGGCCTTGCAGCAGAGTAATGGGGCAACATCCCAACCCGGCAGAGGAGGAGCAGGTCCCTCGGAACAGCACATGGAGAGCCAGCAGAGCCCAGGCGGAGCGAGGAGGAGCTGCCGGGCACGGTAACCAGAATGACGACTCACACTTATAATCCCAGCATTTATAGGGCTGAGGCAAGAAGATTGCTCAGTTTCAGGCCAACCTGGACTGCATGTAGTGAGTTCAAGATCAACAAGGACCACATAGTGAGACTATCTCAAATACACACACACACACACACACACACACACAAGTTCAGAGCTGAGAGCAAGGGCTCTTCAACCAGACCTTGAGGTAGCAGTCTCCACTCTACTATTCACTGCTCACATCCAAAGTAGGCAAGGTATCCTACCCCTTAGAACCTCTATTTCATCATCTGCAAGGTGGGAATAATGATCTCCCTACTTCTGGGCTTGGCAAAAACTAAGCTAATACACATACCTTCAGGTGCAGTGGAGGATGTGGAGGACCCAGCACCTGGCACCTGGCACATGTGTCTCCAGAGCATTGGTCTCAAACTGCATTTGGTAGAGTCAGAAAGCCACCAAGCTCAGGAAATGTTATGCAAACAACAAGGCTTAATGCCCAAGAAGCTCTGGAAATGGCTGAGATAATTAAAGTAGAGCAGAACTTTTTACTGCAGAACTTCTCTGATCCCTTAACCAGTTCTCCCCACCACAGCCACCAGCCTGGTCCCCAAGCTCCCTCCTCCCTCTCTGGAATTGCCACAGATGCCTGCTACTGGCTATCTCAGGCCCACTCTTGTCCAACAGTCAGGTCAGGCCATGTAACTGCTTTGCTGAAAACCCTCAGATTTACTAAGAAGGCAAGCTAGAGCCCTTGCAGTAACTCATAGGCCTTTCTGACCCAGAGCACTGCCTCTTCACCTTCCTTGCCTCACCGCCAGCTCCCTTCCCCTAACATACCCCATGCCAGGTTCCAGGTAAGCCACCACCTGGGATCCTGGCCCAACAGTCCTGTCTATACTGCCCTCCCTTAGGACATCTGCATGACCTACTCCTCTTGTAGTGTCAGTCTCCACTTTCTACAATGACATTGCCTTCACACTTTTCAGTACTGTACCAGGTTCCAGCAGACCCACCTACCTCTGCTCAGTGTTGTGTTTTCACTGAATCTATCACCTGTATGCTATTTTGGCATACTGTATCTTTTCTCTCCTAGGAATAGGATCTCTTTGAGAACAAGGATCTCAGTCTGGAACTATGCTTGGGATACAGGAACTGCTCAGAAATATTGTTGAAGAGTAATGAATGAATCATGTAACAAATTTATTCATTCACAATATTTATTGAATAAACACTGTCCAGTACTAAGTTAGGACATAGAAAATAGAACACTCACACATAATCACAAATCACTTTGTAGAAAGTGTTGCCACAAAACCATTCCTATTAGCTGGAAATGATAGAGTATGCTTGCAGGAGGACTGCAAGTTCAAGCTCAGCCTGGGCATCTTACCAATTTAGTTAGAACCTGCATCCAAATTTAAAAAGAGCTTGGTCTGTAGCTCAGTGCGAATGTCCTGAGTTCAATTCCCAGTCATGCATGCACACGCACGCACACATGCATACATGCTCACACACACATTCTTATTGTAAGAAGGAAGATGAGTAGCATCTGATCCCCTTTCTCTTTGAAGAAGGGATTGAGAGTGTGGTGGTCAATCTAGAAATTAGCACAAATGTTTATTCATACTACTGAACAAAAGGGCCTTCCAGAGCTGGACTGCTAGCTTGGGAAGGGTGTACCTCGAAAGCCAAGACAAAAGCAAACCAGAGGCCAGGAAGCAGTGGGTGGGGGTTGAGAATTCAATAGAGACACTGACACAAACATAGCAGATACACACAAAGACCATGACAGGTTAGAACAACAATGGCAACCATGGGGTCATAAAAGAGTGGCATGAAAGGAGATATTCAGAACCAGGTCCAATGCAGAGACCAGCACCTAGGGATGGAACTTTTGGATAGATGTGATAACCCAGTCTTTGGAAAGTAAGAGATTTTCTTGTTTAGCAAGGACAACCAGTGGATAGAAAAGCAATGAGTTCAAACACACATCAGGGCCGTTCAAAAGAGGTATCCTGAAAATTAACAAGATAGCAAATCTGACATATTTTAATCTTGAGGGTAGCAGCCATGCCTTTGTTGTAAGCTGAACTGTATTTAATCAATATTTATTTCAGCATTATTAGCTATAAGAACCATAATAGGAAAAAAGTGTCATGTAAATATGAAGTCTTATTATAACTAGCAAATTGGATTCATAAACTGATTAATTTGAAATCTGTTTAGATTTCCATTGTATTATATTGCCAAGTTTCTGGGTGTTCAGTTTGAACTGGTGACTTTCAAAATTGACGCTGAGGGCAAGAGACAGTGCTAATTAGTGCGTGAGCTTTTCACATTTGAAGAACTGGGAACAAGTCCTTCTTGGGTCAAAAGTGAAAATGAGCTTGATTCTTTCACTCTGATCCCTGTTGACATTGTCGTCATCACAAAACTATCATACTATTTGGCATAACCACAAGTCAGTGTCAAGAAAGCCTACAACCCAATGCTGCAGGGCAAAATTACAGATCCAGGCCACGGTGGCAGGGAGGAGTCTCCAAAAAGCAGTCTCTGTGCTACATAACTGGTGCAAGCAAGTGGCTTTAGCCTTCTGATTTTGTATGCAGTAAATTCATATGGGCCAGTTTTAAAGGGAAAAAAGGAATTAATGATGCATATCCAATCTAAACAGACAGTGTTATCTACTTTAATTCACTACTTGGGTTTCATTTCACTGATTGTGCCCTATAATCTTAAGTCACATAAGCATATAAAACAATGCCATGCAGCAGAACATAAGACTTTACACAATGCAGAGACACACAGCAAAGCCATCACCTCTGAACTCTTCTCCATCCTGCGCAACACAGGGAAGGCTGAGATCCAGCAGCTTTGTCCCATGCTCTGCAATCACGTGTGCATTTACTGAGAGCAGAATTCTGGTGGCAAGAGGGGTTCAAAACTGGATTCAGATAGGTCATGAGTGATGGCCATCCACTCTCACATTTATCCACTCACTCGTTCACTCACTCATCAACCACGTGCAGATTGCCTGGGTAATCTAAAGACCCCTGAATACTAACAGTAGTGTCATGGGGGCAGGAATCAATGAAGAGACCAAGGTCCCAATGACCCCACAAAAGCAGTGAGGTGTGTTCCATGTGGTCTGTGGGGCTCACACTATACCAGAGGAGGATGCAAACATCATCATGGTTGAAAAAAGGACAGAGAAATCAGCTGTCTTACTCTAACCCCACAGAGCCATTGAGATTCTTTGACAACCTGCAAGGAACCTGGTATCCATGCGATTAGCCATTGCCACATAGAGCTTCACCTCATGATTTTGAACAATGTGACACAATTCAATGACAAAAGCTGAAGCCGTGAACTGAGGCAAAAAGCAGACTCAGAAACAAGTTAGATTTCACTTTGTTGATTTTTGGACTTCCTAGAAAATGACCAGATGTCTGGGCCATAAGAAGAGTAAGACCTGCAGTTTCAAGGGCACTGTCTTAGCATAGGGCACTGTCTGTCCCTCACAGGTGCCTACAAGCAGACCAAATGAGACCAGGCACAGTGCCCGGGGACCCACAGCCAAAGCAAAGTGCATAGAACTACAGTGAAGCTGCCTTAGTGTATCTATTCCAGGGGTACCTGTGGGGCGCCTGTGCCAAGGTGCTGTGGTGCCACTGTGAACACCTCCTCCTGGAGGAGAGGCTGCTCCACTGATGCCGAGAGCCTGGCAACAGGGAGCAACATTAAAGTTAACCTCTGGCTCTACTCTTGTTTTAACCAAGATCCTCAGGTCCCTTCTCCAGATCAGCAGTCAGGTGGATGCTTTTTGGTGCCACCGAATGCCATCTTCTGAGCATCAGTGTCCTGAAGAATTGTCCAGGGGCTTTCTCAGACACCTAATAGCTACATCACCATTGTTTTCCAGTTCTGAAGATCACTGAAGAAAGAGGCTGGAAGAAGTACCCTGGGCAGCAGGTACCGAGTGGGCTGCTGACTACCAAGGGCCATAGTGCTGTCCTCCTCATCCTCCCCCGCACTCTGGGATAAAGAGTAATTGGACTGCACCAGGAAGAACGAGTCTTCGACAGCAGGAGGATGAGTTGCCCATGCCGCCTGCCGGGTACGGACCGCCACAGCTAACATCCTCAGAGCAATAATTCCATTTTATGTCTTTTACATTTAATAGCAAATTTGCCATTTAATCTTTGAGACAGAAGTTACTTATTCTCAATCTGCCTCTCTTTTTGCTGCTGTAATCTCATGCCACTCACACTGGCCAGTGGGCTGAAGCCCATCACACTCCCAAATCAAGCCCATTTTTTCATTAGCTAGCATCCTTCCTGAGGTGGCCTCCTTTACAGATGGCTGATCAGCAATCAACACTAGTTTGTTTCAATCAGAACAGCTCCCGTAACTTCTCATTTAAAAACAGTCCCTCCAGAAGCACATTAAAGTGGGAGCCATATAGCGTAATAGTGATTGTAACAAAGGTTTTTTTTTTTCTTATAAAAAACTGTGGCTGAAATCCAAAGAAAAATAGAAAAGATAAATTTCATACATCTGAATGTCATTCTGTGGGTTCCAACAGAAATTAACACTGTCCTAATTATTAATGTATAATAATGTCTCCTCTGAGTTAAGATGGGAATTCAGAAATCCTATTTCAGTTGTAGAAATTGACACAAAGGAGTAAATATATCACTCTAACCCAGGAGTCATCTGCAGCATTCAAAACAAACACAGAAATCTATGTGAGATCTAAATTTTAGATAAGTTTCCTTTTTTTTTTTTTTTTTTTTGTGGTACCGGGGATCGAACTCAAGACCTTGCACTTGCCAGGCAGGCGCTTATGCCACTGAGCTATATCCCCAACCATAGATAAGTTTTCCTAATGTTAGCTTTTGAAAGCACTTTTGGAAAGGAAATAAGCTTCTGACATGCCTTCCCAGAGAGGTGGGGAAAGGGGTGCATGTGGGTGAGGAGGGGCACAGCCCTTGAAGAGGCAGCACCACCTCCAGCCCCTCCACACGGCTGCTGTCACTGTCTTCCTCAGTGTTCCCTTGTGAGCCAGCTGGGGTCTTGGCCGTGACCCTATTGCACTGAGGTTAAACATGAACACTAGTTCACTCGTGCTGGGAAATGCTGACTTTACTAACAGGAGACTTTAAATGATTTTCTCATCTTGCTCATACTTCTTGTATTTCACCTAGGTAAATGCACCTGGCCCCACACTCACGCTCAAGAATCACACGTGTCATCGAGTGAAGAGGACAACTTAACATTTGCTCCCTAGTGAGTAAAGCCAATTGTTGATGAGAAGGGGTTTTAAACACTTGTCATTGCATTCACAAAGTGTGGGCTTCTGAAATTTGACATTGAGATTTCTTTATTGTTTTTTATTTGTGCAGCTGGAATTGACAATATTCTCTAATTCATTCCTTTCTTTAAAAAGCATAAATTGTTTTGAATATACTGTGTAGTAATCACCAGACCTTTTCAGACATCAGGAAGTAGACCACTAAGCGACGTCATTTCCTTCCAAGTAACATATAGGGATGTGCCCAAAAAATGTCTTTACTCAAAATAACTGGAACTTCTCTGCCCCATCAGCTTTCAGGAGTTACTGCAATATCCTGCTCCAGTGTCGCCTATGATGAGCCCCTTGAATTGGCCTCTCTTTTTTTCTCCCCTCATTATAATATTGTGTCCTTACCTAGATGTTCCTGTTCTGTTGGCCCACCGCCTAGACCACATACGACACAGTGCAGGGAGGAGCTTTCCTCCTCCTCCTCTGCATCTTCTTCCTGTTCTGATCCTTCTAGTATGGTGCACTTGGACCATGGCTTACTGTGATAAATTTTTCATAAACAAGAGCACTTAAAGAATATAAGGCAAGAAGGCTTATTGTTTCTTGCATTCATAAATTAATTCACCAACAATAACTTACAGAGAATCTGCTGTGCTCAGGACACAGGACTCAGCACAAGAATAAAATGGTGGGTAAAACAGAAGTTCTCATTTCCCTGATGGAGTTATTTAAATAGTAGGGAAAGAAACAAACAATCACTCAAACACCCCAAAAGTGTGTGGCTTCTGCCCATTTAGACACTGTGGATGAATGTGAACTAAAGATTTCTTAACAGTTCATTGAGTATCACCTATGTACTAGGGATTACATTGGACATGGGCACTTAGCTTTAGCAAAGCCCAGTCTGACAACACATCACTGCTGTAAACCCCACAGGATGCAGACATGACAACTTGCTCCGCGCTGTGCAGTTTCCAAGACAGTAACACCTCATTACAGGAAAAAAGATCGGGACCATTTTCTGGTTATTCTCTACACTGAGGTTTCTCCAGGATTTTAAAACAAGGGAATAACTGACCTGAAAATGAAGCAATACCTTCTCTTGCCCACATTGGAGTCAGGTCTAAAGCTGGACATGATCTCTCACCATCTTGGACTTAGTAGATTTCCTACGATGTTCCTAACAACACATCCACAAACCCGAGTAAAAACAAATCACATGGCCCTCAGATTTCATCAGTAATCCTCTGATCGCCAGAAAATGTAAAATTAGCCATCCATTTTATTGACCTGAGGTATGAAGGATTTGTGTGTGTGAAAAAGCGATTCCATATGCAAATGTAGCCTAACTAGGCTTATGAGAAATGGCAGCATGGAGCCACATGAAAGCACTTTTTACACTTTTCTTGATGAAACAAACGGAAAATATTTTAAAAGTCTCAAATGGAGTCCTTGTTGCACCTTGCAGGGGACAGAGGGGGAGTGGGGTGGTCACCCAGAAGAATCTGGAACTCTGTCTAATTCTGGCCCTGACACTTGTGGTTTGACCTTGAATAAGTCATCTACTCATTGGGTGCCTGCCTTTCACCCAACCTGTACATTTGAGCTTAGCAGTGACCCTCGTTACCTCATGGGGATGCTGTGGGAAAAAAATGAGATAACACTTCTGAACTTACAAGGACGCCTGGAGAGAATGCAGGAGTGACAAAAGTGATTAAGAATGAGCCCAACTCCTGGAACAAAGGTTAAAAGACACTTGAGATAATTTGAACTGAAAAAGAGAACAGCAGGGTGTGACTTAATGATATTACTGTTTTTCTCTTTCTGTCTCTCTTTCTCTCTCTCTCTCAAGCTTTCCTGCTTGCTTGCTCTCTTTCCCAATCCTGACCAAGAGAAAAATCCTTGTCCTTACCTATCACTCAATTCCTCCCAACTCAACCAAACTATTAGCCTTATGACTTTGCTGGACCCTGAATCAAGGTTACCTACTTGAAAGTCACCTCTTCTACCACCTTAAACTCCCATCAACCTCTACATGTCTGATGGCATTGATCTGAAAATCCCCAACCTTATATCCAATTTCCTGGCTCCTGGGCCATCTAGAATTGTTAAAATAAAACACAGACTTGTTCAAACTTGTCATATGACAAAACTCAAGTTAACCTAAAAGCAATTTTCCTGTATTCCTCTTTACCTTGTTGTAACTCCTTCAGCAATGACCTGACCTCGAACTTGACTGAAAATACTCAGACTATTGAGATTGCTGGTGTGCAGAAAGAGGAGCGGGAAGACAGCTATGAAATGCTAATGTTGTCATTAGATGACTAATTCATCCCAAAACAGTGTAAGGGTGAAAGACACTGGACTCAGAGCCTTTCCCAAAACCTTACAATTCACACCCTTGAGCTCTGCAAAAAATACTGGCGTAGGTGCCTACCATCACCACAACAAGTGGAAGAAACTAGAAATGCTACTACAAAATATTAGAACTCAGGTTAACACCCAATTGTTTAGGGAATGCAATAATGAAGAAATTGACCTACTCTCAGCAAACAAAAAATTTTCTCCTTCCCTGTCACTCAACACTTTACCAAATCAATCCGAACAGTAAACAGGCGGACATACTCAAGCACGTCCCACTTCACATAATGAAAACCAGAAATCAGACAGGAAAGACTTCCATCTCTTCATTACGTCTATAGTTTCCAGCCAACCAGGACAAGCCATCCTTCCCAATCATTGTTGTCAATCAGCAGGAATAATTACAAGGCCAGGGAAAGCCAACTGGTATCTGAAATGATACTGAAATTGGCCCTCCACTACTTACGCAATGAGACAAGGATGGAACACAGAGATTTTAACAGGAAGGAATTAGTGAGTGGAACTGTGAGTGAGAATCATAAATCCAGGTGTTGCAAACCAGTACCTTTGAACACAATCAATGCTGTCCAAATCAATGCTGTCCAAACTTCAGCCTCTTCAAGAATGGCTTTTAGATGGGTGTGGTGGCACACACCTGTAATCCCAGCATTCGGGAGGCTGAGGCAGGAAGATCGTTATGAGTTTGAGGCCAACCTAGGCTACAAAGTGAGCTCAAGGCCAGCCTCAACTGCATAGTGAGACCCTGTTTCAAAAGACAAACAAAAAAGGATAGCTTTCACTTGCTCTTAATATCCCAGCCATTGTTTCTAGGCCTACTGAGTCATGTGTCTGAGTCACTAACAAGTAACCAAGGGATTCCAAATCACTGAGCAGTGCTGTAGAGAATACTCACTGTGCTGCAGGGTCCTCTGCCTTGATGGTTTCTGTGAGAATAATTGTGAATTCAGATGAGCACAGGAAAACCAAGTGGAGCAGCAGATGTTGATTCAGTAACACAAGCCTCCCAAATCCATTTTCTTAAGAAATATGCAGGTGATTCCGAAAGTTACCTTCATTCTCCACATCTTTCATCTGTTACCTTCATGGATTGTTATGGTTTGTGTCTAGATGTCCCCACAAAGCCTCATGCATGGGGGTGGGGGCTTTTTAGAGGTGGCTGAATCTAGAGTGTGTGGTGCTGGGATTAAGGGTGTGTGATCAGTTCACTGACTGGTTTGGCTCTGCCCTAACCCCAGCAGCCTAGATAGAATATAAAAGGGTCAGAAAGATGCTGCTAAGGTCGGCTGTTGATTTTGCTGTCTTCCGCCTGCCGTGAATTGTTCCCCTCTGCAAAGAAGTACCTTTGAACACAGTAAATCAATGCTGTCCAAACTTCACCATCTTCAAGAATGGCTTTCAAACCAGGCGTGGTGACACACACCTGTAATCCCAACACTAAGGAGGCTGAGATAGGAGGATTGTTGTGAGTTCGAGGCCAGCCTGGGCTACAAAGTGAGCTCAAGGCCAGCCTGAACTGCACAGTTCCCCTCTGCCTTGGAGCCAGCCAATTATGGACTGAGCCCTACAAACTGTGAGCCAAGTAAATCTTTCCTTCCTTAACTTTGGGTGCCAGGTATTTTGTCTCAACAATGAGAAAAGTAACTAAGACATGGGTATTTCCAGAATGATAGTTTGTGTCCCCACTGCAAAGCTTCTAGCCTAAAGAGTTATCCTTTAGTGCATCCAAGTCAACAGAGCATTTAAAAATCATCAAAAAAAAGCTAATCTAAAATGACTGTCACATTGCCTAGTCAGTAAAATCAGCATGAAGTAATTTTCAGGTATCATAAGGAAACATGACCATCAGCCTAGCTATAAGGCCAGCCTACAGCAAAGTCTAAGTGAATACTTAAGTTAGCTTGGTGGGGTCAGTTTTAAAGGACACATGGAGGCTATGCTACCAAGATTATCTTTGACAGGAATGGGTTAATCTTGTAACCTTTCCTGTTCATGTTCTAGTCTCTCAGCTGTCATGGGGGAGATAAACATGGTTCTATTTTCCGGTTTTGTTTCACTGTTTGTCAGGAGAATGATCCAATTTCATACCATTTGCCACTTTCGTAACTGTCTCAAGGTTGTCACAAGAATTGATAAATTTCAGACTGTTTTTCTTGTCCTCATTACAATCTTAAGGTTGTCATGAGAATAAATTGATTTTGTGCCATTTTTTGTCCTCATTACAGTCTTTATCATGAGAATGGCTTCATTTGGAGCCATTTTGCTCTTGCAGCCATTTGAGTTATAAAAGAAGAGATTGTCCCATGCAAAGCATAGGTGCAGCCTCAGAGGCCCATCTTCAGAGAGTATGTCCTCTAAGAGACCCAGTGCGGTGTGCATGGGATACCCCAGGTCCTTCCTAAGAGGAACTGTCCATTGTGATTTTTGTGACATGGGTCGTCTCTATGGTTAATTGCTAACCGTTAACGGTTAGTTGCACCATTCCCTTGTGGGGTGGAGAATGTCCTAGACTGCCTCTAAAGATCTTTGAGAGGGACAGAGAGGGGATGTCAGTTAGACCTGGCAGGTGGAAGGTCCGGTGCAGGAACTTTGGCAAGGTTGATCTCCTGAAGCAAAATGTTAACTTCAGTAATTGCAGCAAAAACATCCTGGGTATGAGAAAAAAGAAGATACATTTCCACTCCACTCTCCAAAGTGCAACTACTGTCCCCAGATAGGCTTTATTTCTTAGTGAAAAATCATTCCCATTCTGATGAATTAGAGTTCACTGTGGGCAGACAGAGGGGTCTTCTTAAAGCCCAGGTGGAGGGCTCAGTATTATCACAGGCTTGGAATTAGAGGGGGCCCTTGTCTCAAGTTTTCAGGGGCTTTCTGAAGTCAAAATACATAATGTAAAAGGTCCTAACACACACATAAGGAAGCACAAATTAATGTAGGGCTGTGTTGTCCAGGCATGGATTGGTTTGTTTTGGGACTGATTATTTTTGTTCATCTCTTTAACCAAATTGTAACCAAGCAATCAATTTATATCTGCCTGTTTTGTTTTCTATTACCTGTACCAGAATGGCTGACTGAAGTAATTACAGACCACAAGCTGAAAGGACAGGAAGAAGACTGTCTAAAGGAAACTGGACCAGAGAAGATGGTGCATTGAAGACCTCTAGGGCCTAGAAATGAATGAGCAGAAAAAGAAGGAGCCATAAAATGGACTTGTTTATGGAGAGCTGGACACATGGGTAACATTATGGATCAGAGAAGGAACAACTCAAAGTCTGTTGATGATAATGGATAAACAAATGTAGTACAGTATATCCATACAATGGAATACTATTCAGCCATGAAAAGTGAAGGTGTACTGATACATACCACAACATGAGTGAACTCTCCAAAATATGCTAAATTAAATAAACTATTCACAAGGACCATATGTTGTATCATTTAATGTACATGAAATATCAAGGAGTGCCTAGAGTTGAAGAGAAAGAGTGGAAAATTACTACTAATAGGTATGGGGTTAGTGAACATTTTTTAAAGTTAGATTATGGTGATAGTACAATTATATAAACTCACTAAAATTGAAGTGTCATTTAAAGAAGTAGCTGGTTATAGACTATAAATTATATAGCAATAAAGCCATTTTGATTTGGAGTTATTTGTGGTACAGGAAATTGAACTTAGGACCCTACTCATGCTAGGCAAGTATGGTACCTCTGAGCTAGATGCCCAGCCCTTTTAATTTTTATCTTATTTTGAGTCAGTCTTGCTAAGTGGCCCACGCTTGCCTCAAAATTGCAATCCTCCTGCCTCAGCCTCCCAAGGAGCTGGGAGTACAGGTGTGCATTAACACACTCATTTGAAGCTTTTAAAAAAAAATAAGTTAGAGATTTTTGAATTATTTTCCCTAGTAGACCTTAGCTTTGGTTATAGTTAGTTAGACTTCAGGTAAGGAGGAGAAGATCCACAATATCTGAAGGTTCTGTTTGGTTTTTCAGTGAAGAATAATAACAATCTTATAAATATTTCCTATGTGAAAACATCAAAATAAGAGTATGAGTACTCAGTGAAATTAAAAACTGTGTTGATTAACTAAGGGGTAATAATGAACAGGAGAAGATATGAATAGGGAAATGGTTAGAAGGAAGGAAATATCAAAACTGTTACTGTTAACTTCAATGAAATTTTCTAATAATTGAAAGAGAGCACTTCATTCTGCCTCCCAGTAAGTGAATTGACTCTTAGACCAGACACCCAAGAACTGGGTAGGGCACCTACAGGCATTGCTGCTCCTACGTGTACAACTTGTGCAAAGAAAGGTCATCAACTCACACAGGAAAATCAAGCAGACTGCTTTTCAGAAATCCCACCAAGAGGAAGCCCAGGGGAAAGCTTTAGAGAACTGGGCAAGAACGAATGAAAAAGGTGATGAAGAAAAAGAAGCAGAGGAGAAGAGAAGGGATGACAAGAGGACTTAGCAGCTGCTGTGGACTACGGTGCTGATTCTGCCCAGGTCCCGCATCCCATGGTACTGGAGCTAACGCCCTTTCTGCCAATGAACATTGCAGGTTAAATGCCAAAGGGTTTCCCGGGGTGTTCTCATGAGACAAGGAGTTGAGTGGCATGGACACCGGTAAGCTCAAAGGACCGCGGTGAGTAACGGTCCAAGAAGCGCTGGGCAAAAGTCCCAGCCAGAGAGGAAATCCGACCCACAGGAACGCCCCTTCCCCGGCGCATGCTTACTCAGGAGGGTCTGATGAGGCGGTCACCCCTGTCCGCTGCTGTCCTTCCTGCTCAGAGCAGAAGGCCCTGGTGATGCCCCGGGGAGGTGCCTGGTCCCAGAGTTTAGCCACAAGTCCCCAAGCTCAGCTCTCTGATGACATGATGGCTCTGACTCCCTGAGCCAAGTGACCTCAGGGTGCCGTCCTGCTTTGTATTCTTTTCTCAGGGAAACTGGACACTTTCAGGCATCTCATTTAACAATTCTTAAGCTCTTTATGCTACAAAAAGGGCCATGTCATCTCTAAAGGGTTCTACAGCACAACCCTTCATTCCCAGGCCTCTTGCTGATATCAGATGCATTAGGGAGCACTCCAAAGGCCAGAACATCCTCCTCTGGATCCAGGGGACTCTCCCCTGCTTCCTGCAAAGGGAGACAGAGGTCTCGGCTCTCCCAGACTCAGCCTTCGAGCTGGCCACATGAGTCAGTCCACAGCCAGGAGATGCGCTTATATCCATGATAGATAAATCCCAGCTAGAAATACAGGTCCCTGACAACCTAATCACTGAAACCCTGTCAAGTAACCCCTAATTTTGAAGCTAGTGGTTAATTTCCAGCAAATTGATTTATGCACTGTTTGAGGTTTGGCGAGTTGTGTTGTTCAACTGTTATTACCAGGAATCCCCTCTGCCTATTCATTTAGGGCATTGACACAATCCAGTGCATCGCCGAGAAAATCTCCTTTGTCAGCACATCTAGAATTTGCTAATTAAATCAACGATGACATTATTCACTTTCTCAAGAAGAAGGAAGAAAGTCCCTCCCCTACCATCACGTTTTTACTTTCTCCCTCCTCTGCCTCTTCTCTCTCAAATTCTCTCCAGTGCTGAGTTTTACAAGCAGTGAGAATCTGAGTTTAACTCATCTTACTGGGCTTTATTTTGAGCAAATTGACAGCCACATTCATCCATTCAACTAGGAGTGGATGCACACACAGACATGTGCACATACACATCTGTATGTCAGTGCCCTTGAGCTCACTCGCCCCCAGCGTGGCCGCCCGTACAAGCCAGGTCCATATTCAGGACACAGCCACATAGTCGCTGACAGAAAAATAGGATGCTCCTGCACATGTTCATGGTGGGTTTTTCACTGCACATCAGAAGTATGGGTTTCATTCAAATGATAGGGTGGCCCTCGCCACGTTCACTGTCTGTGTTATTCCAGCAGAAGTAAATGCGAGGAAGGGTGAGCCATCCCAAAGGCTCTCTAGTCAGGGTCTGCAAGATGCTTCTCTTTGGACCCCAAATCTGAAGAAATTACAGAAAGGCTGGACTGAGCCATTTTGTGCATTTGGGAAATTTCAGGATCTCATTTTTCTTTAACCAGAATTTTCTTTACCAATTTATGGAAATCAAAAAGTAAAACTAGGAAAAGGAGATTAAGACACTATTTTGTTGTTTTATTGATCTAGAAAATAATGTAGGAGCTGAAATCAGAAAGATTAATTTTCAGGGCAGCATTATTTATATAGTCTTTTTTTTTAAACTGTCCTCTCATATAAAGTTTTCAATTCTTAGCAAGAAATGAGCTTTTTAAGTATTTCTAATTGACTAGGGAAACCATAGTCAATTAATGTGAGCAGCCGAGGAGCATGACCCCACGGTATTTTGAAAGGTCACAGTGGTTTACGGGTGGAATCGCTGTGTACCCAGTGTCCAGGATGACGCTGACAGTACCTTCTCCACTGGCTTCTCTGAGAAAGGCTAGACATGGTGTGGTTACATGTATTCTTTTCAATCTGAGTTTTAGGCCACCAAGCAAATGGTACCCAACAGAAAGGATTGTATAAATAAGTGGGGCTGTAAGAAAGAGATCCTGAAGCACACAGGGTCCAATTTGGACTTAAATGCAGAGAATTGGCCAGGCAATTAAAGCAATTGCTTAAAAGCCAACCAGGGAACATTGAGGCAGCCCTAAAATGTACAAGAGTAGAAAGCCACAAGGTAGGAGTGTAAAAGAATCCCAGGCCAGGGCCACCCACAGAGAAGATCCAGTTCCCCAGGCAGAGAAAGGAAGACATGGAGGCCTGTCATCCTCCTACACTTGCATCTCTCAGCCATGCCTCCTATTGGCTGACCTCACCATTGACCACCAACCCCATGCCCAAGAGACACAACAGAGAGAGACAGAGAGAAAGACAGAGAGAGAGACAGAGAGAGACAGAGAGAGAAGCAATGCATCAGAAGAACCAGACTCCTCATTAGTAACATCAGCGTAGAAAGAAAGAATATTCAGTTCCAACCATCACTAGTCACTAAGCATTCTGCTAGGTTCTACAAAGGATTCCAGTTAAATGAGATGTGTGTTCAAGCAGGAAGGATGTGATTATAGGGAGTCCTTACAGATACCTTATTACACCTCTCAGACCCTTAATTTTATTTCCTATAAAATGGGATAGCAAAGTCCTTCTCACAAGGAGAGCATACCAAACACTTGAACATTATATGTTGGATTTCTCTTTGTTCATCCTCGTCAAGGAACTAAGGATCTAGAGTAGTACCCTGGGTGTTCTAAAAGTAGAAAATGTAGCCAATTTTTTCTCTATAATTAGTCATTCCACCCCCTCCTAGGCAGCCCCCTGTCCTTGTCATCTCTATGTATATTAAGCACAGAACTTTCACACGCGTATTGCTTCTTACTTATTATCCCCCTCCAACTCCATCCACATCTTCTTAGAGATTCCATCTATTTACAGTCAAATCTTCTCAGTCAAGGCCCTATAAATTCCCACCTTCAAGCCAAGCTGACTATGCTGCTTGAATTTGTAAATAAAGTTTTATTGACAAATAATCACACCCCTTCATTTATGTATGGTATTGCATTTCATGCTTCAACAGTTAAGTTGAGTGATTGTGTCAGAGATTGCAGGTCCCAAATCCCTAAATAAATGGTTTCTGGCTCTTTACCAAATAAACTCTATGGCCCTACTTTCAATGATAGCTCTGAGTCTGCAGAAGTTTAAAAGTTAGGTTTTATTTTTCCCTCTAAAGACAAGTGGCTCCAAACTTCCTGAGGCCTAGGGAAGAAAGTCACCCACACCCCTCCTCAGCCCAGAAGAATGGACAGAATGCACAGATGCCAGCCCCAGGAAGCAAGAGTCCAGTTTCCTTTCTACAAAAAATACAACAAGCTAAAGATGGCTGAAAGTGACAAAGCAATTGAAGAGATCTGCATTATCTCTCTGTGTTCACTTCTGTTCCTTACTATAGTATTCTGTTCCTTACTATAAAAGACCCCTGCCCACAGGTACCCAGTGAGATGGAGATTTAAAGCAAATGGGCCCCTATATTTCCTCAGAGATAGCTTTGAATAAATCCTCTTTCCTTTACCAAAATAAATTGTGTCCCTTGATTCGGTCAGAGCCAAGCAAATAGACCTGAGCTTAGAAACCTCAGTGGCGGGGCTGGGGATTTAGCTCAGCGGCAAAGCGTCTGCCTGGCAAGCGCAAGGTCGTGAGTTCGGTTCCCGGTACTGGAGAAAAACCAAAAAAACAAAACAAAACAAAAAAACCTTAGTGGCCCCTGGCTCTTTGCAGCACAGGCTCAATATCCTTGGTTTCAGTGATGGCTCTAAGTTCATCTCCTCCCTTAAGAATGAATAAACATTATTGGTCAGTCTCTGTCTTTGAATCACATCTGAAATTCCATCACCATGATGATTCTCCAGCCTGATCCAAGGGAAGCTAATGACTTTCCCACACCTGTCAGTTTCCAGAATACGGGTTTCAGATTGTAGCTCCTCACCCACTGGCTACCTGCACAGGGCCTGGGAGGAAGTGCTCATTGAGGAGGGAGTAAGAGGGTAAGTGGGAACCAATCACATCCAGCATTGGTACCTGGCTTGGGAAAGAGAAGCAGAGGATGTATATACATGCCTACGTGGGTCAGCACGCGAGATGTTTGCCTGCAATGCATTAGCAGGTTCCAAGCCTGGGACCTCAGAAGAAAGTCAGAGGAAGTTGGGATGCCAAAAGAGAACACTTGGAGAATCACACCGAACAAATCTGGACCAGAGACAACAGTGGAAATAGGAGCCTCAGTGGGACACCCCGCAACACAGATAGGTCTCATCACAGGCTGTGGTTATCCTCAAAATGCTATGGCAGACTTGCACACTTACTTGTAAAGTATGTTCCTTTACCCTATTCTTTGTCCAAAACAGTGGAAAAAAAGAAAGATTTCAACTGTGAAGGTTAATTTTATATGTCAATCTGACCAGGACCAGATATGTTCAAATAGCTCATTAAACAGTATTTCTGGGAATGTCTGTGAGACTGTCTCTGGAAGCAATTAGTACTTGAATCAGAGGACAGAGGAAAGGCAGTCACCCATTCCTGTGTGCATATGCATCATTCCATCTATTGAAGGCCCAGAACAAAAAGTTGGGGAAAAGGCAAATTTGTTGTCTCTGTTTAATTTGAATCATCCATTTTCTCTTGTATTTGGATATCTGCATTCCAATTTCCTGAGCTTTCAGACACAGAATAAATTATACCATTGACTTTCTTGATTTTCCAACTTGCCGGTGGAAGCTCATGGTATTTCCAAGCTCCATAATCAGGTGAGCCACTTCATATGTGTATAAACACACAGATGCTTCTGAACTTACTATGGGGCTCCATTCCAATAAATCCATCATAATTTGAAAATATCGTAAGTCCAAAACTAATTTAAGATACCAAGCATAGCAAACATCAGAGCTTTGGGAGATGCTACACTGTAGAGTATTGGCTGCTTACCCTTGTAACTGGGTGGCTGACTGCCCACCATCATGACACAATATCATAATAGGTTGCCACTATCCTGGAAAGAAATCAAAATTCATAATGCAAAGTATGCTTTCTTCGGAATGTTTATCATTTGGGGGCCTTCATAAAAGGTCATAGGTCAAACCTTTACCTAAGTCAGAGACTGCCACATCTTCTATTGGTTCTGATCCTCAGAACTCTAATACGTGTATTACCTTTTCTTTCTGAGAAGTTCACCTTAGACATAGGCTGTGTCTATGTGAAGCCAAGCAGGAGAACAGCACAGGAAAGAACTCAGTCCACTGGAAGGTGACTTCGTCTCCACGTGACACTACTTGGCCTGGGATGGGGTTAATCAAGGATGAGCCAAGGTTCGTCTGCTGTTTGCTGATTCGTGGTGGTAGCTACAGTCCCTACTGTGCCTCAGCATGAACACCAGAGGCCAGCAGTCCAAGCCTTCTGGTATCCCCAAGAATAGCTTCACTGGAAATGTTTGCACCAAATTCCAAACTCCCTGTCTGTTTATAAGAAAGGTGACTGCATTCTTTAACTTAAGTCTTCATTTCTGAACCTAAAGAAGTGTTTTCCTCAATGCATTGCTTACTAATCAACTTTTTTCCCAGCTTGTCATTTTGTTTAATGTTGCAAAACACGGCAATTTTTTAAAGCAGGATCTGATTTTGCAAATAGATGTCTAAACTTAAGTAAAATAATGGATGCAACAAAATACCACCAAATGTGACAGCTTTGTTCTGCTCATATAATTTGCTGATTCTGGAAATCAAATGCAGAACAGTCTGTGCCATTCTCAGAAAAGAGCTGTGCATGACAGACACAGACCAGGGTAAACACCAGCATGCGCCATGCTCAGTAGCAGCCTTTGCATTCAGTTTTGCTTTTTATTCACTTGTCACAGCCAGATCCTCCATGCTCTTGTCCTTCCAGCCTAGAACTTAGGAAGGCAGTCGCACTCTACAACAAAGAGAAGATACAATTTAATGATGTTCTTAAATTCTTTATCTACAGTGTTCTTTGTGATGATATCTTGGGAATCTGAGTGTGGCCCAAGCTAATTTTCAAGGGGATGCCACGTCAGCCTTTAGATGAGAAAAGACCCTTGACCTCAAGAGTGCTGCACAGTTGGGAAGTAGAGGAGCACTGCTGGCTCCACCAGGAAGTGGACCTGAACTGGAGTGAAGAGCCAGATATGCCACCTTGTGACTGACACAGCCTACAAAATCCAAGAAAGAGGCTCTTCAATACTGAGAAAAATGGCTTCTGACACCTAGGTTTTTGCCACCAGAGCCTCAGTACACAGCCTTCCAGAAAGAAAATTAAACATTAGATGTAGATTTGAAATAGATCAGGGAAAGGAAAACTATATCTTGGGACCAAGACAGCCTCCCAGGTATCTTTGCAAAACATGCTGTTGGAACGTGTCCATTTGCAGGGCCATGCTGCGAGGGTGGAAGCAAGTAGTCATGACAAAGACTTCCTTAAATATTTACTTTGGGGGCCTTTAAAGAACAGTTTGCCAATCCCTGACATAGATGACAAAGGTGGTGTCCCTTGAATTTGGGCTTGTCAGTGCCTTGCTTTGACCCACAAAACATGTCAGATGTGAAAGTACACAAGCTTTAAGTTCAGGAGGACTCGCACCCCCACATCTAGAATCTGCTCAACCAGCATGTGAGCAAGCTTGTACTGACCTGCTGGAGGATGAGCAGCACAGGAAGGAGACACTGGCCATACCACCTGAGGTCAGTTCAGACCAGCCAGTGTTGGTCAGCCTGGGAGGGATGGCAAATACTGGCATGAACACAGCTGAAACCAGAGGAACTTCCCAGTTGAATTGAACCCACAGTGCTGACCATAGATAAATTCATGAGCTAAGTGATAAGTTATGGCTTCAACTCACTAGTTTAAGGATAGATTGTTACACAGCAAAGCTAACTGATACATCACTAAGTTACTCCTCTTTTCAGTAGACCCACTTGAGAAAGAACAGTAGATCCATCCATTCTGAATATTTCCTATGGTGACAGTGAAGGAAGCAAGCTGTTTAATGGATAATAAGCTCACATGTAATTCATCTGTTAAACTGGAGAAACAAACAAAAGAAAGCCTTAGTAAGCAGCAGCAGTCATTTTAGAATAAACTTGTGGCACTCTACCAATGTTGTAGTCCATTTGTGTTTTGGAGCGGGGGTCACACTTTCAGAAAGTGAATGATGAGGAATAACGGGAAGCAGAGAAACCTTAAAATGTATTGAAATGGGCAGGACATTACCTAGGGCCATGCACAACAAAGGAGATGAAGTAGGGATAGTTAAAATAAATAAACTAGGGGACAGGTAATTGGGAGCAATAATCTTGTAAAAATGCCAAGTGTAGGTGATCATGGGACATAAAAGTCAAGTTGGTCATACAGATCAATCTACTGTTCAGTAAACCTTCTTTGCATATCTGTTGCTCACTGGACACTGCTTGCTGTTTTCACTTTTATTGTTTGCATTTACTTTCATGATAACCCCACAAACATTTTCTCAGTGTCAAAATGAGGAAGCTGAGGCAACACACCTGATGCCCCACAGTCATGTCTCATAAAAACCCTAGACTCCGAAAGTCACCCTTTCTTAGAGCAGCAGTCAGAAGGTGCAGTGTACCTTCTCCATCCCACAGTCTCAGGTCTGCAGGAAGCCTCTCTCCTAACAGCCCTTCAGGCTTCTCCTCGAGGCTTCACAGGCCGGAGCTCAGTGGCCTACAGTGTTCCTCTTCTTGGTAAATCCAATCTATCCAGAGACAGCCAGCAAGAGCCATGCAGATCAGAGGCAACTTGGCCTGGCAGAAGTAGAGCAAACTCCTGGGGTCAAGGGAAGCAAGGTCAGAGGAGAAGGGAAGTGGGTTGAAGAAAGAGAATGCAGAGCTATGGAGCACTCCCGAGCAGAGGATTCACGTGATAAAAATACCACCCTTGGAAGATTATCCTGCCAACTATGCATAGGATGAAATGGGACAAGAAGATGAAGACAGTGAGCCTTGCTTGGTGGCAGTTAAGGCTGCCCAGCCAAGCTGTGGTGAGTGGGAGTGAGAATGGTAGCAACAGAGACCTAGAAGACTGAGAAGAAAGAGTGAACCAAAGGGCCAAGGGGAAGGGGTCTTTCCACCAGGAAACTGTCAGCTTTAACCATAAGACTAAACTTTACCTCATATGGGAGAATAGTTCTGCTCATGTGGAGGTTGAGTTGGGACACTCCTTTGGTTATGTGTCTGCACAAACAGACATTTGCAACTATCACTGTGTAGCAGTTATAACTGTACTGATTATTTTACCTGTGGTTGCAAACATTTTTTTGATTGATATTTCCTCCAAGGGTCTGTGTGTTAGCATCTCATGGGATGGACCATAGGAATGTGATTCATGTCTGATGGTCAAATGATGAGAAGTGACATCATTGGTTTGTCAGAAAAATTATTATATAGAGGACTGGTGTTTGGCACCCCTAGCCAACACTGGGCAAAAAGATGTTAGGACTGAGTGAGAGATAGCCACACACACAAGGCGAAGCACCAACAAATACCATTACCAGCTATAAGGAAGCTCTTAGGTGGGCCAGACTAGCAAACTGTCAGGAACCATAGGAGTTAGTCTCTGCAGAAGTGAGCTGCTTTTGTCGGTGTTTCTAAACAAGGCCTTTTCATGGGGGAGAGAATGTATCAAGAAAATGGGAAGGAAGAAAAGAGGGAACAGGATGAAAAGCCTCACTTTTCAGGACATAATAATTCTTAGAACAGGCACTTTAAAAATCCTTTTCATTCTGCTTGGTTTATTTTATATGAAGCCAAATCAACCTTTAGTATGATTCAACACAGGGACGCACCCTTCGTCATAGTAGCAAATAGCAGGAGAGAGACAACATTCTGATCCTACAAGAGCTAAGAACCATATTTACACACTGGAATTAAGATCAACATCATCACCAGCTTTTTGTTATAAAGGTGTCCAAGGCAAACAGTGTTTGCGGCCATCTCTAGGTAAATAGGTCCCTCTGTAAATAGGATAAGATGCCGTCTATTATTTCCAATGTTTTGTCTTGTAGCTAAAACCATGTTCACATACACAGAGATTTGCTATCCTAGAGGAAGCTTCCTGTTTAGCTCACAGCATGTCTCTAAAACTCTAAAATCACTTCTAGATTTGTATCAGAAAAGATAAAATCCCTAATACACACTGCAGATCCATTAAGCAAAATCAGAACGTGACCTGCCAGGCAAGCCAAAGGAAAGTGAGGCATGCCTGGCCCGGGGAAGGCACAGCTGACACCACTGCTGCAGGGGTTAACATTGGATGAATTTTTTCTTTTTGGTACTGGGACTCGAACTCAAGACCTTGTACTTGCCAGGCAGGAGCTTGTGTCGCTGAGCTGTATCCCCAGCCCTACAGGGGTTGACAACGGAGGTGAGGGTGGAGAAGCGTGGAAGAGGGCTGGATTACCCCTCACCAAGGGCCTGTAGGAGTATTTCACTGGAAACGACTAGTGTCTGGTGGATCTTCCTGTGTGGAGCAACTTCTAGACCTGCAACCACTTTGCCAGTGAAGACTTGAGGGGATGTAATTGCTATTTTCAAGTATCCAAAGTGTAGCCAAGGGGAAGAAGAAATGATCCTATTAAGCTTTTGGAGGGCAGAACTATGATTTCAAGAAGCAGAACTTGGTAAAGAGGAAAGAGTGTCCCAATAATTAGATTTCTAAAAAAAAATGGGCTACCTTGAGGGACTGTGGTATTTAAGTAAAGTATGAGTGAATATTATTTGAAGAAACAATGCATCAAGCCCTGGAAGATGAATGGATCCCAGGGCCCCTCCTACCACAGGACACTTACACTCTCCTTGAAGTCCCATAAAACTGTTATACTGTGTTAACCTGTGAAGGCTGCCCTACCACATCCTGCATGTTTTCAACATCACAAATATGTTCTGTCCTCAGTTCCTAGAGACTAGCAGTCTAATGTCTAGGTGTTGGCCTGGTTGCTGGTAGTTGTTGTCAATCTTTGTTGTTCCATAGCTTGTAGAAGAAATTCCCTGATGTTTGCCTTCACCTGCACATGTGTTCTCCCTGTTGTGTATGTGCCTAAAATGCCTCTCTTATAAGGACACCAGTCATACTGGATTGTGGACCTCTTTAATGACCTCACTGTAATTTGACCACCTCTGTAAAGACTTTATCTCCAAATAAAGTGCTAAGGTTATTCTTAAGGCTAAGTGCTTATTCTCCAAATAACATGCTAAGGTTAGGACTTCAGTGTATGAATTTTGGTAAGACACACTCAACCTGTAACACCTTTGTGATGAGGTCTAAGTAGCAATGCATTGTTGGCTTCATATATTTGTCTGGACCAGCAACCTAATATGCAAGCTACTAAACCCCAGGGCAGCAGTGGCTGCAGGTTAAGTTTTTTCACAGGGATACCACTACCCACAAAACAAGAGAGGCCTTCACTTCTAAGCACATCATTCAAGTTCTAAAACTTAGCCATTTTCCTGCAATTCACTATGCAGGACATACATGGCAGCTGGGAAATGTGTCATCATCACAGTGCTTCATGAAAATTTTCCAGCAACTCCTTGCAAGTCAGTATGAGACCCTGTGTCCCCAAGTTTGTGGCTCTTAATCAATGCGCTATGTGTGTGCAGCCCACAGAGCCCCACCCCATGCTCCAGGCTGGTGTTTCTGCTTGTCCCCATGCATGGCCCTTAGTCTTCTTCTTCACGACTTCATGTGACAACCAGGCTACGACACCTTGGCACCATAGGGTTTTTCTTCCAGTTTCAACTGAAGTGCAACAAAGCTAGCTTATTCGGGGTTTTATTTCAATGCTTGGTATTGGGTTTATATTGTGTTCCCCAAAATTGTGTCTACCTCCTAAATCCCACACTGAAAATGTGGCTCTACTTGGGAACAGGATTTTGCCTGAAGAAAGCAAGTGAGGATGACATATTCATTGAGGATAGACTCTGCTGCAGTGTGCTTAGCATCTTTGTAAAAGTGAGGAGAAAAACAGAGATGCACAGGAGAAGGTCAGGTGGCAGTGAAGGCAAAGACTGGAGAGCTGCATCCAGAGGCCAACAAACGCTAAGGATCTGTGGAAACACCGGAAGCTAGCAGTGACACGTGGGACAGATTCCCCCATTCCTTCAAAAGACAGCCCCACCAGCACCTGGACCTCAGGGTTCTGGCCTCCAAAGTGTGAGAGAATAAATGTAGTGGATTGATAACTGGTGGTCAACTTATAACCCCCAGCTGAACTGAGTAACTGTGGTGCTGGGTGTGGGAGGCCCACCTGAGGACTGTTGCCAGCAGCATAAGAGGCAGACCTGGAGAAGAAGAGGTGGGCTGTTGGGAGCTGAGAGAGGCTGTGGGGAGCTGAGAGAGACTGTGGGGAGCTGGCTTTCTTGATGAACTTGGCTGTTTTCATCCTCCGAGGCGCTCAGGACCTCGCTGGCACTGAGAATGGCTTGGGTTCACTTTGGGGAGCTCTGGTCCTCACTTTCGGCATAGTTGCCTGGTTCCAGAGGGGAAGATGGTGCACTGCGGGCCTCCTGGAAAAGCTTGCTGCATTGGCTTCCCTGATTGGAACTCGGCCATCCTGATCATCGGAGGAGCTCGGGACCTCACAGTTGCCGAGGATGGCCGTGGTACCTTTTGGGGGAGCTCTGGTTCTTCTGAGCGTCACTTCCTGGCTCCAGTGCAGATCCCTCAGCCTGCTAGCATAGGTCCTTCTTCCTGCTGGCACAGACTTTGTAGATTCCACTACTGACCTTTGGGCCTTTCCAGCAGATCCATGAAACAGGTCTGCATGAGACGTTGCCATGGGCTCTGGGCCTCCAGTTGGATTCATGGGAGGTATTGTTATGAGCTCTGGGTATTCACCTCAACTCATGTAGGACACTGTTGTGGGATCCAGGCCCTCAGCTGGATTCCTTGGTCTTAGTGTGTGGACAGATTCCCTGCACTCTTTTGTATACTGTTCTTTGGGTGACTTATAAATAATCATATGAAGTATGTGTCCTGCATTATGTTGTTCCCCCTTGCAAAATAAGCCCCAAACCAACACAGTAAATCTCTGTTGCTTTGTGTCACCCAGTTTGTGGTGTTCATTACAACAGCCTCAGGACACTAGTACACTTAGGATGAGAACACTGTGTAATTTTTTTATAATAATCAGAGTAATGATATCAATAACATAATGGTAAGTTAATGCTTCCTCAGAGTCCAGATTTCCACAAACCCTTGCAAGAGCCCCATGAGTTAAGTATTTAATTAGTAATCCCATTTTAAAGAAGAGATAATGAAGGATCCAGCCAGTTAGGTAACTCAGTCAAGGTCGCTGCATTGGGCAGGGTGAAAACTGTGAATCAGCTGAAGGTCTGTCAGACCCAAGAGCCCATGCTGTCCAGAATATTTACGTCAGCACAAGAGATCCATACATTTTGCAAATAAAAAAGATTTATCCCAAGGTTAGAGACAGAGATAGTGTTGATCCTTCGCCAAAACTCTTAGTACTGTCTATTTTGGAATGATTTGCAAAATTATCACTTGGAATTTGTCTTTGATTTCACCCAGAAATATTGACACGTATGCTGTTATGACAAGACAAAACAGTCATCATGTGTAGTTTCTCATGAATCCAGAAATTAAATTTAACTGAATTTGGCTGTAATTCATCCAAAATTTGAAATAAATATGAAAAACACTACTTTTTTCAAAGCAAATCTTCTCAATGTAAATGCAATTTAGATATTTAAATATGTCATAACTGTAGCTATTTCCATGCCCTTATAGAAGCAGTGTTCCTAGAGTATGTATTTCAATGATAAAAAAAACCTCAGATTTAAAAATACTGTACTAATAAACATTTGTCAATTCTTATCTAGTAGAAAATGGACGCATACTGCCTTCTCTTATCATACACTGGCTAGAATATAAAAATTCATATTACAAAGTTTCATTTTTCTTTTTTCACCTTTCTTTTTTCCCCATGCAAATATGAGCTTGGGGAGGGTTTTTCCCATATTAATCAGGGCTTCTCAGCTGTGGCACTGTCCACATTTGGGACCAGATCACCCTGTGCAGCGGTGCCCGTTCTGTGCACTGCAGGGTGCTTAGCCACATCCGCGGCCTCCTCCCACCAGCTGTGGTGATGAGTCCCCCTCTCACCGTGCAGAACACACTTCCTGACATTGCCAGTGTCCCTTTGTGGGTAGGGGTAAAGCTGCCTCTGATTGAGAACTACTATCATAGATACGAGTACGTTTCCAGATTCTTTCTGGCACTAAGTGGAAAGATTGAACATTGAGCTTGGAATCAAGCCATATTCAAATAATCACACAGTTAAAAAAAAAAAAAAAAAATGAACCAATGAAGTTTTCCAGCAACTCAGTGTCCCCCACCACCGCCCAGGATTCAGTCATCTCAGGAGCAGTGTCTAGAGGGCTTCCCATCCCTCTGTCCTGAGTTTCTTTCCCTAAGGGCCATGGCATCTCCCTTAGCACTGTGCCTTTCTGCTCCTTTGGAGACCATGGACCCAGTTAACCTGCACTGAATGATTCAGAAACAGCTTTCCTCTCTGAACTGCCATGAGCTAACCAAAATAAAACAACCTGTAGTGGCAAAATGATTTCAGTCTAAGACAACTCAGTGAAACCCCCACTGACGTATTCTTAAAGAATATTATGTGGCTCTGACTCTTTGCTAACTTTATAATTCTTCCTACAGAGTGGACAAAGTAGGCCTTGCCAAGAACTAACCACATGTAAATACCACCAGGTGCATGGCAGTGGTGCAGTTATCAGTGAGTGCTGTGACAGCAGAGGTCACTGTAGCCCTGGACCTCACACGCTACCTGACCCAAAGTAGGCACCCTATATATACAGCTGGCCTTCTTCTGAGTCCATAGTCAATATCCATGGAGTCAACCAACTATGAGAAATATTTAGATTGTTCCCGAGGACAGAAGGAGGATACACACTAAGCATGCTAGGCTGTCCTCAGTCATCAAGAGCCTAGACTTGATGATTTCACATGGCTGTTCCAAAGATGCATTGCTTTAGCATTCTGTGAAATTGCAAGGATGGTGGAACTTTCTGTTCAGTGAGTAACTGAATCTCCCAGTGTTCAAATAGATAAATGTTGAAGTTATCACATGCTGCTTATTGAACACACAGGTTGCCAAATGAGGCTGGATACTCACTGATTTTGTTAAGCTGTGAGCACTTGAATTCAATACAGAACATATTGCCTCTTGAAACACAGCACAGAAAGCCATTTTCATCAAAGTGGTACTACTCTGAATTAACTACTTGGAAGTTGCCTTTTGAAAACTGCCTTTCAAATGATAGCCTGGTTTAACACATCTGAGTCTTCTCATATTAGTTTGACCATCCACCCCTCAACAGCACGGCTGTTTATTTTGCTATTTGAGTTCCTATTTCAAATGTTTGGCAATGTCTTTACAACTGCAGTGCTTTCTACAAAGCAGTTTGTTATAGCAGCAATCTTTTGGGTTCTTGATTTCTGCTGCAAATCCCAGAGAACTAATTAAGCCAGAGCCCCTTCCACTGCAGACCTTGCCCTGTCACTGGCTGAGCTACCAGGGGAATTAATTGAAGGCAGTTATGCTGTCTGAGATGAGGGGAGGGGGTTAAGTGGGAGCAAAGGCCAATTAGTTTACAGTGGGGACCAGGCAGAAGCAAGCTGATTGCAAGGAGAGCACTTTGGAAAGCTGTTTGGAATGTTTTAATCCTTTAAGGAAGTTTATGAATACCTTTGGATACCTGAACTCTACTGGCTACACATACCCAAGCTTATTTATACTTCCTTACTGTATTTCAAAAGTACCTGTATGATTTCCCAAGGCCTTGGGTGTCTGCATGCACTAGAATCCGCTGGGCATGAATGTCCTGTTTGAATGATTTCTGCAATGATTATTGTTCAAGTAGGCAAATTCTCTTTTAAAGGGCAAAGCAAGTTCTCTCTTAGAGCAAGGAGGGGTGAAACATAACATGGAAAATTCCAGTGTAGGTTAAAAAGAAGCTATTTCTGAATAAGTTCCATGCTGCCATTTTAATTTAAGCCCCTGGGGAAAAGTTGAAGAAATCAGAAAACACAGCTCATTATTATTTGTGTAGATTATGCAAACTTTGCCTTTAAAAAAATGACGAAGTTGCAGGGGATCAGGAAAAGAATTTGGGCTGTGTTTAAGTGAGAAGGATTAGCTAGCAGGATGTTGATTTATAAATGGCAACAACCAATTCCTTATATTCTCTGCTGCGGTCATGTCTCCTGCACAGTAATTCCCAGTGTTCCCTTTTGAAAGCCCTTGGTACTCAGTTAGCCTCGAGGTATAATGTTTGATAATATAACTACTGCTTCTGTCACTGCATTTTGTACAAACGCATTATATGTGGCCCAGAATGGTAAAGATTTATGTATGGGTATGGAAAATAAAAATCAGCATTGATTAAAAGCCCCAGATAGACCATCCAATACCGCCCAAAGAACATCAGTTATTTTGCATTTTGACGTGGCGATTGATAACTCATAAATGCAAGCAGGAATGACAAATGCAGATGGAAACTGGCTTTGACAAAAACGATAACAGTATCAGTCTCGAGGGGCAATGGAGGTATAAGCAGGAGCTGTTTAAAATATTTAATCATTTTATGAAGGCTGCAAGATGTTGTTTGACCCTGAAGGAGTGTGAATGTCACATGGATCAGAAATTGCCAAGTCTTTGAAGTGAAATAAAAAAATGGTGTTATTATAGATCCTTCTTGACATCCTATCATTTTTGTATAGGATTAAAAATATGTATACAAAGCACTAGATAAAGGACTCCAGCAAAGGATGTCTTGGTTGAAGGGAAAGGAAGCAAAGACGCACTGGTTGTGAATTTTCACTTCAAAATCCCAAAGCATTTCTTTCATTTTCTTCCAAATGGCCAGAATAGAGCCAAGAGCTCCTAGTAAAAAATGTCTTTGGTTTTTACATAAAGGGTAAATTACACTTTACTTTTGCTACCTGGGGTTTTCTGCCAGAATTTTTTTTATCTCCCTTTCTCTGTGCATTCTGCCTCACTGGGGTTTTGTGTTTACAGTACATGTTTTTATATGGGGAGCCATACAGGATGTATTTGACTGTAAATAAACAGGGTGAGTATTTATACACCTGTGTGAGGGTTTTGTTTGGTCCACCGTGCACTGGTAATCTTGGTTCTCATCTACTGTGCTGCTCACAGTCCTCCAGGTCTCGCCAGCCTGATCCTTGGAGTCTGCCCAGGTACCAAAGTGGCTGGTAGAGGCGGGGAATGCGCACACCCCTGTGAAGATTACTGTGGTCCCTGCACAGCAGCAGAGGAAACATCCCGCTGCACATGACTGTTTATTGCTGTGTTTCTCTTCTAGTTTTTCCCTATCTCAAGTTTTCCCTGTTCCATTTCATCTGTGACATGTGGAAATTAGAAGCAGTTTCCTTTGGGTCCTTTTCCACTCTTTTCTAGGACTGGGTGGTTCCTCCCAGGGGCTCGTGCTTAGTTGCCCTGAGGCATTTTTCACATTCACTTTGAATGATTCTATAGATTTTCTGGTGGGTGGAAGTTACTAATTTTGGTGGCTGGAGGGTGGGAACTACACATATAAATACAGCAGAAAGAGGACTTTGGGGCAGTTTTCCTTTGGGGTTTGTTATGGTTTGTGTCTAGATGTTCCCCCCAAAGCCTCATGCAGTCATGGATGTGGGCTTCTAGATTTGATTCATGGTCCAGTGCTGGGATTATGGGTGTGAGTGCTACATCCACCCTAGGGTGGGTAGCCTACATACAATATAAGGGGCAGAAAGAATCTTCTCTCACACTCCTCCCTTTTTGCTCTTGTTGCTTTTGCTGTACTCTACCACCTTGAACTGTTGCCCCTGTGCCATGCCACCCTGCCTTGGAGCCAGCTGATTATGGACTGAAACCTCCACAAACTGTGAGTTAAATAAACCTTTCCTGCCTTAATTTTGGGCATCTGGTATTTTATCTCGACAATGAGAGAAAAGTAAGCAAGACAGAGTCCAAGAGTCTCTCTTGCCTTCCCATTTAGACAGTTTTCCTACCACCTATATTCATGGTGCAGGCAAGTGTCCCTTAGAGCTTTCCTGTGCTTAGGTGGTGTGACTTTGCTACAGTAATACTTTTCCAACAGCCATCACCCTTCCTACTCCTCTGCTCAAACACCTTCTCTCTCACACTCACCAACCTACACTCACACAGACACAAACTCACATACCATACACACTCTCAGCCACTCATACACATACTCATATGCTCACAAACACAGATAATTACATATGTTTGCACATACTCATACACACACATTCACACATACAAACTTACAAGCACACAGCGCACATGCATATTTGCACTCTCCACTACCTCCTTCATCTGCTTGCCTCCTTCCCCTCATCCTCCACCAGGAGCCTAGACACCTGAATAGATCCTTCCTCCAGGAACCATGTAACACCTTGACCTTGGATATCAAACTCCAGAGCTATGAGATGTGGATCGCTACTGTCCTGACCACCTAGTTCCTACAACTTGGTTCACAGTAGTCCTAGGAAACCATGAAACTCTGTGATGCCCCAGAAAATACAAGGAGCCGTCTTAGTCTGTTCTGGGGACCCTAAGTCCCATCACATGTTCTTACAAAGAAGGACACAGGAGGAGACTTGACGACTGAAGGAGGCTACATGACAGAACAGAGAAACAGCCAGGATACTTGGAAGATGGAGAGGGTTGCCAAGGTCAAAGAATGCAAAAATGTCCTCTCTGGAAGCTGGGAAGGGAGTGGCTTCTCTCCTAGGCCATCTAGGGGTACAGCGCTCCTCACACCTTGATTTCAACTCAGTGATTCTGATTTCAGAATTTGGTCTCCTGAAACATGAGAGCAAATTTCTGTTGTTTTCAGTCACCAAGCTTGAGATAATTTTCCATGACAACCCCAGAAAATGAATATACCCAACATGAACTGAATTTTCCACTGTGAGGAAATGCTAACCTAAGCATTTCATATATTTTATTACATCCAGTCCTTCATAAATCCTTGGAAGGAAATCACTTGTCCCCAGTGTACAGAAGAGTAAACTAAGGGTAGGTGAGAAAAATACATCATGCTCATGGTCACTCTACTAAAAACAGGTAGAGATGGAGTTCCGAATTAGGTCTGTCTAGCTGCAAGAACATTTGCTATCTACCTTCCAGAAGGCCCTCACACATGGTCTCCAACTGCAGCATCACCATACCATCTGCAAAATCACAGATACTGTTGCTGCCCTAGCCCTCAGAAACTAAGCCTCCAACACCTTGGCAGACCTTGCCTCCCATACCTCTCTCAGGCAGCACCACGTTCCCACAAGCAGGTCTACTTCTGGCCTTTTCCAGAAGCAGTTTAGTATTCACATTCTCTTATCTGAAACGTCTTCTCTATTCCCTTCTACTTGTGAAGACAAAACTCAGATTCTAGGAAGTTTTGCCAGTTATTCTAGCCCATACCAGTATCTCCTCTGAATTCTTATTCAGAGGAATAAAATTATTCCTTATTGATTTTGTATGAGTTAGTTTTGTCTTCTCTAGATACACTGTAATTTCTTTAGGGTGCAAAAGAACACTCAGAAAGAGTCTCTAACTCATAAAGTTTGTATTTCTGCTGGGGAAACAAAACTTCTGAACAGAAGCATCAGCATCAGGGTGTTTGATTTCATGAGGAGGGAGCAAGAATACCATCTGAGAACACAGAACCAGCAGTCAAAATGACTCAGTTCTAGCCCGTGGTCCGTGCCCTGGGGGAAGTCCCCCTATCTCACCAGTCTTTTTCTAATAACATTAGACACTTGCATTATATGACCTCTAATGCCTAACATCTCTAACATCCTATGATCCGGAGCTGGCATCACAATGTGTTCCTAATCTGGAGACACGTTTCCCCCTCACCGAAGAATTCTGCCAAGGACTGTGTGAGTCACATTTCCACACGAGTGCCATGCTGCAGGTTATTAATCATCCTGAAAACCTGGGTCATGTATAATTCAGATCCAGGGAAGCCCTACTTGCCACCAAAGTCTTTGCTGGCATTGAAAGCTTGAAAGCAGTTCCTGACTTCTGCTACCTTGGCAGGATGCAGTCAAACAATGCCCTCTTATCCAAGGAACTGGAAAATGAGAACTAGGAAACCAGTGCACACTGTGGCCAGACTTGGCTGGGGCGTAAGAGGAAGTTCTAAAGCAAATAAGAAGCCTAGGAAGCCAGGGCTCTCTCCCATCAACCACAGAACATGGACTCTAGTCTTCACAATTAGCTGCTTACAAAACTTCATGTGCTGAAACTCATTGCTCCACCTAATACCAAAGGCAAGATATGAGTAATGAGTTCCTGTAGTGTGGCCTGTCAGTTCAGCATCTTCATGACAACTGTGGACATGCTTTGGAGAAGGGTTTGGGCCCCCAGAGAGAAGGGAGAGCTCACTTGAAAAAGAAATACTGTGTGGTTTCCAAGGAAAAGAAAGCCACTCAGTGATGACAGTCCCTATAAATTATAATCCAGCATTTCCCCAAAAGGCCACACAAAACTTGTTCTGGCTGGGGCAACACATAGTAACAGAGCTGAATACACATCATTCCCACTCTCCCTTCGGTCATGCCAAGCAGTGCCTTTGTCTCCACAATTGCAGGGCTGTGGCCCTCATCCATCCATTCCACCCAGACAGCCCACCCCAGTTAGGCTAAGCAAAAGTGGTGAGTAATTTCATTTCAAGACCCTTCCTCTCTCAAACAATAATGATGCTTTACACATGCCCTGCTGAGGGCATGGCCAAGCAGCTCTCTGACTATTAGCTTTTTTATGTCTTATTAATATTAGTATCACTATTGGTTCTGAATCAAATAATTCAGACATAAGCCTATTGTTTTAAAAGAAGAGATATAAAGTCAGTGACACTAGCTGGAAAACATAATGTTCTGATCTGGTCTAATAGAACCTTCTGCAGAGACTTTTCCTAATCTGTGCTACTCCACATTGGTAACCACCCACCAGATATAGCCTCTGAGCACTTACATTGGTGCTGTGACTGAGGAACTCATCTGTAGTTTGACTCAATGTAACTATGTATAGGTATGTTCAGATTTTAAAAGCCGCATGAGCCTTGGGGCCATCACATTACAGCACCACCCATATTTCTGACTCTTCTTTCTGATTTCATTTTGTCACTTATTTAAGGACCACTTACTGGGTGCATGCAGTATTCTGGTACTGTGCTAGCCATTAGACAAGGAACAAGGGGCAGGGCCTGGTGACAGCATAATCATCACAGTAGCCTGCGAGCAGGCTTTTGTGGCAGGGTGTTAGGGAAACAAGATACACAGGAAGCAAGGAGCGATGCTGCTATTAGTCGAACACAAAGTTCTCCAGCAGCTGCACAAGACACCTACACACACTGATTTCATCTAGCCCCCACAGGAAACAATGAGATGGGCCCTTTGACGGTAGAAGAAACTGACACTTGAAGAGGGTAAATAATGTGACAAAGTTCTGAAGGCAGTACATGACAAAACAAAGTTTTGAACCCAAAATTAAATAAGACAGATCTTCCAAGAGATGACACTTTGCTTGATTCTTGAAGGACTGGGTTCAGCACAGGTCAGGGCCTAGAGTGTGCATGAAAAGGGTGGGGTGCAGACTGGTGGGCAGGGGGCAGAGCCCTCCAAACAGGGGAGAGCAGAATTTCAGGCATGCATAGGCTAGGGAGAAACAGTCCCAGGGAAGGAAGAAGTCAGGTTGTGTGTGAAGTTCGGGCTAAGGAACTGGATTCTACACCAGAGGCTGTGAAAGGCAGAATAAAAGCCCAGTGTCAGTAAACTCGTGCTGGTGGCAGGAGAAGGTCCTGGGGTACAGTCGTGGGACACTATGAGGCCAGTAGGAAGAGGGCGGGAACGAAGGCGAACAAGACAGAAGATCAGAAGGATCGAGAATGTGAAGGAGAAGGTGGAGTCTGCAGGAGGTTGTAAACCTCTGAGTGAGGAGGGCTTGGGAGAGAGTGAGGAAAATTCCAGATCTCCTGCCTGAGAGAGATGTGCTGGGAGCCGCAGTGAGAAAGCTCTACCGTATTCCCTGGCTGTAGTTGCTCTGCAAGCAGCTCAACTAGTGCCGTTCCCTCCAGAATGTCTCCTTGCACCCGCTAATCCCAATCTTCCTTCACTCACAGACTACCTAGGAATCAAGATGCTCCTAGAGATTCCTTCCAGAATAGGCTTGTACAGACTCCATTCTTGTGCTATCCACATGAGCTCCTAATTATTTGCTTATAAATGCCTACCAGAAAAGAATATATACATTTAAAACTTTGTACATTCAGACCCAGTTTAGATATCATTTTTATTTAGAAACTATAAACATGCACTACTATAATAACTACAATACTTACCCAATAGAAATTCAAAGATGTTAATATTTTAAATTATTTTATTTATTAAAAGCTCAAATGTGTAATTAGATAATCTCTTGTTCATCTTTTGACGATAAGTAATATGCTTCAACGTGATTGAATGTTTCGTTCCCTTTGTAATCTTGCTTTAATCCAGTGTGTATCAAAGTGCAACTCTTTGTCCCTTAGGTCCCCCAAGACCTATTCAGTCAGTCTATGAGGGCAAAACTATTTCCATCCTGATACCGAGACTTTTATTTGCCTGTTCTGCTCTGTTCGTGATTGCTCTGGTGGTGCAAAACTAACAGTGAGAGAGAGACTACAGACACCTGAGCGCAGGTGTTCTAGTACTCACTGATTTCCACTGCCTGCTTTCCACACTGTAAAAAGAAACAGAAAAAGAAGCCAACGACATTTCCTTGATGAGACGTATTATTTTACTAAATCTTGATCTTCAAATGTGTCTTTTTAATATTCTGAGAGATGAATTAGGAATTCGTGCCATGTTGCAGTGGTAGACAGTTGCCTCCACGTAAAGCATTTGTGTGACTGTTGGATCTGGGAGCCCAACCAGCCATTTTTTCCTGGAACACCATTTCTTCCTCCGAAGAACAACTATGGTTATTCACACTTGGTATTTGGCAAACATTCTTGCAAAACAAACACTGAGCTTGCAACTACAAGAAAAATAACTGTCAATATTTGTTGCCAAGGATAAAATTCAATCTTTTGAGTGAAAATTAGAATTTTGAAAAACAGTATCTATCACCATGAGCTTGACAGCTTCCCCGAACTTCAAGATTTTTATGATAAAATTGTGTAATATTAATTAATGTGCTGTTCTGATAGCATATAATGAATTATGTCTAGATTTTTAAAGATCTACACAGCTCAGTGGACAAATATTTTTTAAATTGAATCAAATGTTACAAAACCATGCATGGGTAAAAACAAGTTCAAAGTGCAAGAGAGACCAGTAGATTTTAATGTGAGAGAGGACAAAAGTTCATTGACAAAAGTTTCAGAGTCACCATATCAATATTAACTTTTAAGAAACAATCACTTGTTGAGTTTTGGTATAGTACCAAAGATCTACACTTATACAAAAAAGGGTTTTTTTTTTTTTCAAATGTAAAAAGAAACAAAAAAGTTTTTTTTAAATAAAAGAGTTTTCTTTTTCCAAATGCATAGCTACAGGAGGTGGGATTGTCTTTGTATATGTCAAGAAAAGCAACATATCACAACAGATTAATGCTGGAGCAGACATATGGATCTAGATACATACTAGGCCATCCACTGGATTTTTTAAAATGTGAATAAAGGTGCATCATAGAAATGCTTCTTCTCTTGCAAAAGGTCTATTCTGACAAAAAAAAAAATGACCAAAAAATTCAAAGTGATCAAGAGCACAATTTAAAATAGTTATCTGAAACCATTGTCCTTAAGGATAAGGGTCACCCTTGTCCTAAGTATTAATTACACATATCGTACTTTTGTGAAGTACCATTTTTAACAGTGATGGCAAATACAACAAGGCTTAAAATGAATTTTGAATGGTTTTATAAATTATATTTAAAGGCTAAATTATCAGTTCTCAAACTTCTTGGTCCCAGGACCCCGTTATGTTCTCAAAATCTACTGATGACTTTAAAGAGTTTTCATATGAGTTTCTGCACATCTAAAGAAATCACCAGCAGAGTCAAAAGAAAACCCACAAACTTGGAAAAAATTTTAGCTGATTGTCCCTCAGACAAAGGGCTTCTATCTAGAACATATAAAGAATTTAAAAATTTCAGCCCCTCCAAATTCAAAGACCCAATCCAAAAACGGGCAGCTGAGATGAATACACATTTCTCAGACAAGGAGATACAAATGGCAAATAAATATATGAGAAAATGTTCAACATCATTAGTCATTTGAGAAATGCAAATTAAAACAACACTAAGATTCCACCTTACCCCAGTAAGAATGGCTAGCATTAAGAAATCAACCAATAACAAATGCTGGCGAGGCTGTGGAGAAATAGGAACCCTTCTCCACTGCTGGTGGGAATGCAGACTGGTGAAACCACTGTGGAAATCAGTTTGCAGATTCTTTCAAAAACTAGGTTTAGAGGTCCCATTCAACCCAGCTATCCCCCTGCTGGGTATTTTCCCAGAAGATCTAAAAACATCATATCACAGTGATATATGTGCACCTATGTTCATAGCAGCACAATTTGTAATTACTAAAATGTGGAAGCAACCCAAATGTCCATCCACCAAGAATTGGATAAGAAAATTGTGGTACTTTTATATAATGGAATATTACTCAGCTATAAAGAAAGATAAACTCGAGGCCTTTATATTTAAATGGTCACAACTAGAGACCATACTCATAAGTGAAATAAATCAAACATACATGTGCAAGCACCGCATTGTGTCACTAGTGTAAAACTTGAAAGAGTTAATTTAAACTCGGAGGTATGATAGACACTGTGAAATGATAGGAAACCACTGAAGAGTAAAGGGCTTCTGGGATGTGGGAAAAGAGAAGGGAAAGAAGGAGAAATTTTGTATGTATGTATATACAGGATAGTTAACATGGTTGTTCTTCTGTCTTCTATTTCTATGCTGAAAGAAACTGTCAATGAGTCTTTGGTTGACCAGTATTGCATGTCTATATCTGTTTTCATGAGAAGCCACTTTGAAGATATCAATATGTAATAAAACCACCATTGTTAATTCCCTACCACTTTGTTTGTAACTCTGTACTGTCTGTATTGTGCTTGTGATATGTTGTAAAATGTTGTATGTCTGTTAATGTTTCCCTCCTTTTATCTTTAAAATAAGAAAAAGAGTTTTTATATGTATCTACTGGATTTACTATGTAAAAGAAATTAAAAGAGAAAATTTGAAGTACAAATTCATTTAATACATTGCTGTTTGTTATGTTAACATAAATAACATTTTTATAAAATAGTTATATGTTCCAAAGCAAAAAGTCAAAAAGTGAGACGTGTTATTGTTCATACTTGACAGTGTCAAAGCTGGCTATTTTTTTGTTTTTGTCACAGCTACTGTGTTATTGACATTACTTTCACTCTGAAGTTTTCTTGCAAAAATTTATTAAGCCACTTGCCCATTTTGTGAGGATTAATTTTTTTAAGAGTAGAAAATATGATTGATAAAGTTATCAGCTTGACATACACAAGCCACAATATTATGGCTGCCCCTGCTGATAAACCCTCTGCTTCATGGGGTCCCATCTTGCCCCCAACCAATCTCATGGACTATGTTAGTTTACACAAGCTACCATAGCAAATAACATATACAGGGAGTATAAGTGACAGATAAGTATTTCTCACAGGTCTGGAGGCTGAGAAGTCCATAATGAATTCCCAGGAAGGACTGCCTTCCTAGCTTGCAGATGGCCACCTTCACACTGTCTTCACATGGTGTAAAGGAGGGAGCTTTGGTCTCTTCTTATAAGGGCACTAATCGCATCACAAGGCCCCCTCTCATGCAATATTTAAACCTAATCACTTCCAAAGTGCCCCACCTGCAAATGCCATTACATGAGGGGTCAGGGCTTCAACAGATGAATTGAAAGGGACACCAACATGAAGTCCATAGCAGAAACTGCAAAAGACATAATCTTCTAACCCAACAAAAGAACAAGACACCAGTGTCAGTCCTGACAGCAATGCTTAGCAAGTTCACTTTCTTCTTCAAAAACAAAATTTATGCACACAATTTTCTTGCACCTCAATAAATCATTGAGCACATTGATTATGCTCCCTGGTGCCCCCACTTTAAACCAGTGGCTGAGAGGTCAACTGAGAAGACTATTGGCCTCTGTGTAGCATTGCTCACCACAGGAACTAAGCAAGAGTGGGAGCAGAATGGAACTTCCTTCCCTTGATCATGATAAGTCAGTAATCAGAGAATATTTTATTTCACAACTGTGGCACTGGAACACAGCTGAGTAGCTGTCCCAGAGGAGGTTCACTGATGTCCTTTGGCAGCCTATTTTTTTATAATAACCACATTGACATTAATAATTACTCAAATAATTTACTTTAATCTTGTTTCTTCTAATTGTTAGCTGAGAAAAGATATGGAAGCTGGCCTCCTCTGTTCTGGACCTTAAAAGATCAACAGCAACAAAAACCAAGAGGCATTTAGACAGAGTCCAGCAGACTCCATCTACTCCTGTGTTTCTGGTGAGGCACATGAAGAGATGACATAGACTGCAGAGGGCTGTCTGCACACACCTCCTCTTTCAGTGACATCATGCTGCCAGGCTAACAGCCATTAGGAAAGCCTTGGCTCCCCTAGGCTTCCCAGAGCAGCTCTACTCTTTCCAGAAGGCAATACCTGGCAATGGCACTGCTACAGCATCATTCATCCTCCAGAGAGGCACTTTAGAGGCTGGGTGTGATGCCTTGTTCCACAGTTTGATGCTTCTCCACCATTTTTGACTTGGGTGAACCATGAAGTAAAGAACACTGGGAAGTACAGCACTAAACATTGTGGAAAATTAAAAAGCTCATACATGACCAGAGTTTGGAGGTTTAAATCACTCAGGTTTCAAGTATTGCTTTTCATTGCAGCGAGGAGGGTGTGCCAGGGAAATGGGAAGGAGAGCACTGAGAATAGATTATCTCATTTCTTTTGTCTTGACTTCGTCCATCAAGCCATGCAATTAACAGCAGCACAAATGGAATGTCTTCACACAAACAATGCGTGAATCCATTTCAGAGGAGTTACCGGCAAGGCTTTCTGGACGGAGCTTTCTAGAGCTCTCTAAAGATGAAGTGGGACAGCAAGGTGTGGTCATTTACTCCTGCCCTTCCTTCCCTCCCCTACTGCTCCCCTCCCCTGCCCAGCACAGTCCCTTAGTACACTTCTAACTAAACCGGAGACAATGTGTAATTTTACAGCAGAAATTCTGTCAGAGGATAGCTGAAGTTACTTAAACTGTGCTGATTTACAAAATAAGAGATTTTCCCCCAACTAAAAACAAGAAAGACAAACATACCTTTTCTTGCATATGTAACTGCAAACAACCTCCCCCAAAGTCAACTCCTTTTCTGAAAGTCATTGCTAGTTTTATAATCTCTGAGTCATTAGATAACAGATAGAACTCCACACTTAGTGGTTTCAAATGTTTATGGTCTGCAATTCATTCTTAATGAGCTCTCTCCACGTCTTTATTCTTCTTCACACCCTCCTGCTGGGAAGTGTCTTACTTTGCCTTGCCTTTTGTTAATGATTCCACAATCATTTCAGAGCCATTTCTCCTGCCTTATGTAATTCTGACACAACCGAAGAGCCCAGCTCACTGCCTCACAGTTGGAAATGTAACCTTTAATGTATTAATTTCTCTTGCTCAAAACAATTTAACCTCTGTCTTGGTTTTATGATTGCTAAGTGTTCCAATTAAATGCCTCTTTCATTTTTTGTCCTGGAGGGCTCGCTCTTACCCAAATCGTGTTGAACATACCCTACCTAGCCCGGATGAGTGTGCCGGGCTCCCTCACGTGCTCACCATTCATCCATTATTTCTCTCATGAGTGCTTGTCACATTTTCAAAACACTTCCTTCCCCAAAAAAGATTAATTAAAGTAGCTCCAAGAGCAAGGCAGCATCATGTGTGGAAGAGGAAAGAATCCTTTGAACCCAGAAGGTAGAGGTGTCCAGAAGCTATCCCTCTGGCACCCTCCACGAGGGAACCGACTTGATCTGTAGGAACTAGTGAGCAAATGCTCCTCCGATGGTCACACCACATCAGGATGTGCCCACGTCAGCTAATATGAGATGGGAAATTAATCATGGCAACAGAAAGTCTCTGGACACTCAGCTTTTGAATTTCACCACATGCTTCCAGGCAAAATAGACCCAGCAAATGCAAGACTTGCTAAAGGACTCCTGCACGTGTATGTGAGGTCCCAAGCCCATCACAGTCAGCCTCAGACACATAACAACTGCAAATAAAAGAAGGGGCAACTTTGGTCAGTCTGTTCACAGCCCGGCACACAGGACACTGGCTTGTGTTCCGACTGGGTGAGCCTCATCCTGAGCTCGAGGCCCATAAGCAGGGCTCCATCTCCTGAAAGGCCTTCACTTCAAATCTCCCTTTGCCTTGGTACTGAAGAGTCTACGCTTTAGTCTCCTTTGCCTATTGCAGAGGCTTAGAGAACATGGTGTTGTTTTAAAGCAGAGGTTGGGACTGTGATAGTCTTCTAACCCAAGCGGAAAAGGTGCCTGTAATTAAATATTCTGTGACCAAATCATAAAGTGTCTTTAAGGCATCCTTGCTGTGAGACAAATAGCTCTGTGCAGGTCAGCTCCGGGTGAGCCAGTCATGTCTGTCTCTGATTTTTCACTCAGAACATCTGTTTGCATCTATCCATCCACTGCATCTCATCACCTGGCATGGCCAGTCCAGAATCAAATCAGGAGTCTGAGACTGAGAAGGGGGCTACAAGTGGTAGGAGTGATTCAGCCAGGCAGACTTGAGTGTCTCCTTTCTATTGGGGGTCAATAAATGGATGGTTTTGGTAAAAAATGGAAATATCATGTACTAGGTACCATTATAACCAATTTGTCATTTTTAAAATACATACGAACTGTGTCTACATAATACCAATATCCCTTGTTTATTTGACTGAATATTGATCATGTCCCTTCACTGGGAACCACACAAGTCTCCCTCTTTATTAAAGAGAAAAGAAATGGGTGGCCTGTCCCTCCAAGAGTAAAGCAGGAATGTACCATGGCCTCTGAAATTCTGAAAAGTATCATCAAAAGCTCTCACAAAGTTCTGTATTCATTTATGGAGAACTGCTGCAGCCTCTATCCAGGTTTATTCAAGCATTCAGAAAGGAAAAGGGAAAATCTTCAAAAAAGAATCCACAGTCTGGTGGAAAATTAGTTCATCAAAATGGGAGTGGACACATTTGGGGAGCATAATTAAAATGCATGAAAGTAATGTATTTAAAATAATCAGCAGGAACATTTTTAAAGGGTTTCAAAGTTTTCAGAAGTTGACTCTTTTATCAGTGGCAGTAGACTATAAATTATTATTTAAAAAAGAAACATAAAAAAGACAATGATCTAGACCTAGCTGCTAGGTACAGCAAATGCAAAAGATAGAACAATAGATTAAACAACACATTCCAACACAATCATCAGAAGCCAAGAAGTGCGAAATCCATGGAACAAATGGTTCATTTCTTCAAAAAAGCAATGAAAGGAAATAGAGAAGAAACCTGAGGAGGCAAATCAACGAAATAAAGCCAAAATGCTGTGTGGACCTTATTTAAATGTGAATTTGAAAACAGACAAGCGAGACATACCCAAAACCATCCAAGAGAACACTGGCTGTGTGATCAGTGATTCTAACAAACAGTTCCTAGGGCTGATGTGTGATGATGGCATAGTGCTATGCTTTTTGTTTTCTTAGGAGCTTTTGTAGGAACCATGACATATGTATGAAGCAGTGCTCTGATACCTGGGGTTCATTTGCAGGTTACCCATCAGGAGAGGAAGAGCACAGCACAGAGCAAGTATCAGTGGTATTGGTTGGCAGGTACACAGGGTTCGCTTGTGTATGTGTTGAAATGTTCTACAGAAAATGCTTAGCAATAGGTAGGGTGGGTTCTGTCCAAGTCTGAACTTCTCTGTAGCCATCTGGGCCTTCTTGTGAAGACCCCACAGCCTTTCTCTGGCTTAAGTCACCATTGCTAAGAGGACTCATTGTCATTACTATGATTTTCCTTCAAGACAAGGAACCCAGATCACTCTCCAAGCCTTTCCAAGATGGATGAGCTACACAGGGGGCTGTCTGCTGTGGAGCCTCCTCTAATTTCTTTTTTATTTTATTTTCTTTTTTGTACTGGGGATTGAAGCCAGGGTCTTCAGAGGATGAGATCGGGCACATTCAGGGTGGTATGGCTGTAGACAAACATGGGCCATCAAAATACTGAACTACAACCCTAGGCCTTTCTAAAATTTTTTTGTTGTTGATGCTGTTTGAGACAACATCTTGCTACGTAGTCTAGGCTGGCCTTAAACTCATGGCGATCCTCCTCCCTCAGTCTCCCAAGTGTGAAGTTTAAAGGTATGCGCCACCATAGCTGGCTCTTTTTAAAATTTTTTGATGAACTTAATTGGTGCACTTTGACATACATATAGAGCACATTCATCGTAGGGAATTATGGCTCTTTTCTTACATTTGGAAACAGTGATCCTCCTGCCTCAGCCTCCAGAGTAACTGGGATTACAGGCATGTGTGCCACAATACCCAGCTCTCCTGATTTCTAAGGATGGGCTAGAACTGGATCCTCCTGCCTCAGCCTAGAGCCTGTGCAGCAGATTCACTTGTTGAGGGCACAACAGGCCCTGAGCCTATGAAAAGAATTCCTTTCTGCATATTGAACTCCTTACCCATCATAGCTAACATATTACAATACATTTTTATTTTGATTAAAAAATCTTTTTCTTTAATATATGCTTATTATAGAAAACTAATAAAACACAAACATGACAAAGAGGAGAAAATAAAACTAGGTACAATCTTATCCATGTTTTTAAAAAGAAAAACATAAAAATCCCCCCCACTAAATAACTCTGCAAAGGTTAGAAAAAAATTCTCCCATGCTTTTCAGAGTCACATTAAAATGAGTTTAAAAATCTTAACACCTCTCCTTCTTGCAAAGAAATCTAAAAGGAAACTGGGACCATTTTGTTTTATTTATCTGGTTTTAAACATTTCTCTCATTTTAAAAGCGGATGAAAATATCTTCAGGGTGGTCTAATGTTGGACTGGAATGAGGCCAATGCTGCCGCCCAGCCCTTCATGACGTGCTGGCCAGGAGTGTAACTTCAGGGGTAGTGGGGAGATTGGGAAAGAAAATCAAACCCTTGTTTGTTATTTGTCACAGGGCTGGGGAAAGGTAGCCTAATCCTCCTCAATCTCAGTTTGTCAGTCTCTCTTTCTGCTGAGTGTTATAATAATCACCAAAGCAATCACGATGTGGCAGATATCACACGTATGCAGACTGAATTATACATCTTTTGGAATGACCAGTTGGCTAAGAGCTGTCCTCTGGAAATCATAACCAATCTTTCTAGTAAGCGCTATTGATGCAGTTTTCATACACAATACACTTGTTTTGGAACCCAAAGGAATTGTGCTTTTTCCCAATGGGATGGATCATTTGGGCTTAGTTCTGAATTCTCATTTAGGCAATAGTTTTGTTCTCTGTTCATGTCAACTTAGCAGTTCAAAGAATACACTATTTTGGTGATTCATTTATTCTTGCCCTTCCTTCATGTACAGCCCTTATCCTGGTCTGAATTTCGAACATTTTTTTTCAATCGGGGAGGAGCAGAGACTTTTGACCTTGAGTCAAGTTGAAGAAAGGGCTTTTCTTTCCTAAGAATAAATCTCCCAGGTAATAATCATTTGCCTTATGAGTGAACCCTGTGAGGGCAGAGTCCACACTGATACTTTGCATCAGCCAAGTAAGCTTGCTTTCTATTCACAGTGCTTTACTTTCACTATATTTTTTACCTTTTCTCAAACAGGTTCACAGTTAGTCACTCATACTAATAAAGAAATCCTTTCAACAGATTTCAAAATGCTCGGTCATGGCACACATAGCACTGAAGAGCCTGGGAGGAAATCCAGAAGGAAAGCAAAGATCCCCCCTGCACCCCCGCAGGAGCAAAAGGGTTTCTTCCACCAAATCTGTTTGACATTGCACTGTGCACTTTTGATTATCACAGATAATCTGCAGTTTGACCTTTTGGCACTGGATTTACTGGAGTTGGTTTTATTGATACAAGAGAGCTGCCCATGCCCTGTGAAGCTTGTATACCCATCAACTCGTTTCCTGGGCCATCTCCCATGTGCTCTGAAGCCCAGCCCCAAGGCACACCAGCACCTCTGGCAAGCAGGTGAACGGTAGCCAACTACGCCAGTCCAGCAGTGATGTTGCACCCTGGCAGAGATAAAACTAAAATTTATCTTCAGACCCAAAGTCAGAGGTTGGCATGAACTCGGAATAAGGAACCCCCTGGCCAGTCTGCACTCCCACTTTCTTAAAAGAGACACGGCCCAACTACATCTCAGACAACTGACTAAGAAATGCAGTCTTGGCGTGGCCAAATGTCCAGGGCTGAAGTCTCCTGCAAAGAGCAGCGGATACTCCCGGGGGAGGCTGGTGACCATATCTTCCTCATCACACTGTTTCCTTGCCCCTTTCACACCCCAACCCTGTTTCTCCACTCATAAAATAAAATCAGAACTGCAGACCCACAGTCCAAAGAGGGGCTTCCCCAGCCTCTGCTCCTAGGGCCTCTTCCGAGTCTTCCAGGACACCATCTCTCTCTGCCCGGGACAGCTTGTCCCCTGCCTCGCTCTGGCGTATCATGATCAGCATGACTCACTCTACTGTCTCTCTCTGAGGCAATGATTACCTGTGACAACCTGGAGTAAAACAACATGAGACTTTTTCTTCTCCATCCCAGATTACAGGGAACGTGAGAACTTCTATCCATTACTTTTAGGGAAATCTTTGCCTTAAAATATGTTCAAGAATCACCTTTTTGCTCAGTTCAAACTTGAAAGAGTGCACCTTAAGGAAGATACATTTTTAAAAGAGAAGAGGAATTTATTCATGTCATTCTTCATCATTGTTTAGGAAGTTCCTTAAAACTTGGGAGGCTGAGCCAAGAGGACCACAATAAATTCTAGTCCAGCCTTGGCAACTTAAAGAGACCCTGTCTCAAAATAATTAAAGGCTGAAGATGGAGCCTAGCACTCCCTGGGTTTAGACCCCAGTACCACGATAATGATGATGATGATACAATAAAAATAATAATAAATGAATAAGAAGGGAGATGTAGCCCAGTGGTAGAACACTTGCCTAACGCATGAGTTCAACCCTCAATACTGAAAAATAAAGAAATCTGTTTCTGTTCATTTGTAACATTTGTTTCATTTTTGTTTACATGAATAACAGTCATATAACTATAATATTGTATTTATTTACATTTCCATATACTTCTCATAAATAGCTATGATGATACCAATCCCTGGAAACAACAAGATTCAGATGTTGCCCCTTCTAAATACAGTTTTTCCCACTAGCATCCACACAGGCCTCTTGCCTATGCCATGGCATCACCGGGAAGGCCAGCAGACCCCACCGTTGAAATCAAGTCCCTGGCAACCACAGGAACCATTCCAGCCAAAGGAGCCAAGGCTGCTCTATACCAGCCCTGGGAAGCAGCTGCGGGCAGCGCCTCCCCCAGCCCAGTTCCGCTGACTGTTAGGCAAAAGGCGTAGGGCCACAGAGGTTATGTCACCATTCAGCAGTGCTTTGAGGTGATGTTGTCTTCAGGATTTCAAACGAACCAAAACAAATTTGGTGTCAACTCAGGGGCCTCCCAGGGACAACCGCACAGGGGCTGCTCCAGACTAACGAGCCTGCCTGGGCACTGCTGATGCACTCAGCAGATTGTGCGGATGCAAGAGAGCTGGCGAAGAGTTGGGCCCAAATAATAGAGGATAATTAAAAATTCTCCCCTCATGTAGTCACAGTTTTAGCATCTAATAATTATTGTTGCAAATGCAAATACTAGTCCCTGGGACTCCTTATGCATTTGAATCAATCTCTTAAAAACAATTGCCGGCTCCAGATGAAAAACAATTTCTCAACAGCTGGAGAACATTTGCAGAAGGCAATTTTTAAAGAACAGAGCAAGGGAGAGAAAGACAGAGATAGACACAAAAGTAATCATCAGCCGCTGTTGTCTAGAGAAGTCTTCAGATGGTATGCTATTAATTACCACACCTACAGCTACGCGCACCGCGAAGCCGCAGTTAAACCAGCAAGTTAAGGTGGAAGAGCACTTTGTGTTGTCAGCAGAGTTAATCAAGAATTACCTTACCTTTTACTTTCTTCAAAAAAAGAGATATCTCTTTTTTTTCATGTTGGCTTCTTCTTACTGAGTTTTAAGGATGAAAAATCAGGCCTAGAATATCAAGGAGGTGCTTTGAGAATACAGCTGTATCTTGAGTATAATATTCAGAGTGGGCAGATAAGGAGAACCTTGTGCCATTGTGCTAGATAAAACATATGTTAGATAATGCCGTAGAGGATCATGGGTAAGGACCAAGGAAAGATGGGTACCTGTGCTTCCCTCATGTAATTTATTTGAAAGTATTTTTTTATGTGCAAGGGCCCCACATGAATTCTAACCAAATAATTTTTAAATTAAATGTCTATGCTCAAACCTTAATAGCTTTTTATTTTGCTACAATCATTTAGATTCAAGTTCAATATAAAAAAAAACTGATGATAAAATAATGACAATGACAGCAGTAACAATGATGATAGTATAATAGCTAGCACTTTATAGCATACACTACATTGTTATAGATGCTTCTGCTTATTGAACCCTCATAAACCTCAAGGAGAAGCTATTATTATTCCCATTTTACAGATAAGGAAACTGAGGTACAAAGAGTTTGTGTCACTTGCTCAAGGTCATAGGGCTAGGAAATGGTACAATGTTTTTCAGCCTGGAATTCTGACTCCAATAATTATACTCTGCAACTACTGGAAATTTTCTGCTGATATTAAATTTTTTGAACATGCCCTGTGCCTTGGACCAACTAATAATCACCAAGTGGAATACAAATACCCCAGCAAGATAATCCAAAGGGATACAGAAGTGTCTAGAGCACAGAACAAGATTGCAAAATGTCACATTTACCTGTGACCAAATGGACTTACAGATCGTGCTGCTTAGTTTTACCCTCACAAAATGGAAAGCGGCTTTCAAAAAGATGATCAAAAGAATATGAGACTTGAAGACACAACTAATAACACAAAGATTGGCAACAAGAAAAAATGATGGCCCCTCACTATTCAGTTCAGGTCCCAAAACCGGAAGTAGAAAAATGTTAATCCACCTCCCATTGTTAATGATGGATCCTGCCCTGAGTTCACATCATGCACTTCAATATTAGGTAATGATAACAGGAAGCCATTATAACCAGTGGCTTCATCTTGCAAACAAGTATCCAGAATATAGATGTAAACCTCTACAAATTGAAACCAAAAAGGTATTTTGAGGGTGAAAACACGGTAAATAAATAGCTTGAAATATTTTATCTTACCTACATGTAGTCATTTTTATTTTTACAGTATATATATATATTTATGCATTTAAAATTAGTACTAAGCTGCATGCCTATTTTATGAAACAATAAATATGCACATAGGGAGGGAAGTGCTCAAAATCTTTTGCTGACAGGATCATGCAATCAGAAAAGTTTGGATGAGAGTACTGTGTGGAGTGCAGTCCACCCCATGGGGCTACTCTCAGGTAACCATGGTAACCTTAATCCTTGGCCAAGTGTCTGGCAAAAGCTTAGCAACCCAACAGGGAGTCAGAGAAGAGAAGGTGGACGACAGAGTGAGCCAATCCATCTCTACCCAAGTGCACAGTGACCCACTGCGCTATCACAGGGCATGCGTTGTGTGTTGTGAAACAGCCGGTCCTTTGGAGGTGTGTTGACCCCCACTCCACATCAATAGAATGTTTTCGTCTAAAGAAATACAAATCATTGCCCCTATTAGCTACTTCTATTAACAATAACATACAAAGCTAAACAAGTGACTTATAAATTGTCCTAGGTCACAGAATTTTCAAAATGTTATGTTCAAAACCAGATTACAAAGCATGTTGTCATACTCCCAAAACTATTGAGAGAGAAATTATGTGCCCTTTTATATGAACAAATAAAATTCCAGAAATGCAAAAGAATGGCACACAAGAATGTAATCATGTTCAGATTCTGAAAGCACATATTTAGATAATATTTTATGCATAGAAAAGGTGGGACAGAAATTCAAGAAGAAACTCCTAACACCCCACACACACCTCTCCCCACACACAGAATACCACCTTCATACCAGTGGATTTTCCTTTCCAAAATGCATGCTTTTGCTTGACTGATGTTTTCCTTTTGCTTTATTCAGAATCATACATGTGAAGTAGCAGAATTTCCAAGCTGTCACTGAAAAGGACTTGAATAATACTTCATGTCTCTCCAAAATTTGGTCAGGTAAATGTTTCATGCTAAAGATTTAAAGCTATTTCACTGGCTTTGCATTTTGTATTTTAAATCATTAACATGAAGAAAGTAAGAACCCAAACAGAAATACCCATTTCATAAGTGTGAAGACAGTTAACCTTTAAGCAGATGGGTAATCCCAGACAGCTCTGTAAAATTAATAGAGCTTAAACCTGAAGTCTCAGAGCTGCAGAATACATCTGGGGAGACCATGTTTTTGAGATCATCATAAATCAACTTTTTTCTCATCAGTCCCTCATGCCTTCGCAGGCTCCTAGAACTGCCAGGTTATGAATATGTATATCCTGACTCCCCAGCTGACCCACTGGCTATGGCAACCAAAAGTCTATTGGTGTTTTCTCTACTGTTACTTCTCTCGTTCATACTGCTGGAGACCATTGTCGTGGTGGGATTGCCACTGGATTTGGTGGTGGCCCTGAGAGACACTACGGTCCTGCCCAGAGCCCTAAGGACCACTGTTCATGTTACACATGGCTCCCTTTGGGAAGCATTTCCATCTTTTATTTGTAAACTTTGCTTATTAAATCAAAGCTGTTATGGGGCTTGTTTTGTTGTCAAAGCACTATGTTTTTCCACGACCAAATCAGTGTAGATCTCAAAGAGGCTCAGCAGAGACTGCCAAGGCTCCAAGCAACCACAACTGGGGGTGAGATGACTATCTCTGGAGAAAACTGGGCCTTGGTGCTCACAAAAGTTGTGGGGAACAGGCGATTTTGCAGAAAATAATGCACACAGAAAAGTCAAACGTGACTAGACAACACTGTCAACATTAAAATTTTCAACTATTTAAGTAGGTCTTTGGAGGTATTTTTAAAAAGAATTGGATTAGATTCTAAATGAGGTCACAATCTACAAGTACTGTATTTGGATTTAAACGGAAGCCAGAAGTATATGTTACTGAGATGCCAACCCCAGCCACACCAATCCCAGGAGACACTTACAGCAGCCACTAGGAAGACATGGGAGGCGGGGCAAGCAGACTTGGATCAGGAAGTCCCCTGACACTTGGAGGGCTACCGCCTACTGTGAAGCTACAGGACAAGCACAGGGTCCTCACATTTATACAAATATTGAACAATTTGTCATACTAACACAGAGGAACTTCATTTGCTTCCCCCAGCACTATCAGGAATATACTTTTTAAAAAAAGAACTATGGAAATACTTTCAGTAAAGACAGTTAAAGCCCAAATTAAATAACCCTGCCACGGTTACCAAAGAGCATTTTGTTCTTTTAGTGCGATTCGCACTCTCGAATATTCCACAGAAGAGGAGCCCTGAGAAGCTCATAACGGACATATTTGCAACTATTTACTATGGGCAAGTTAATTTAGCAGCTGCTGCAACTGTCAGGAAATTCAAAAAGGCTGAGGATTCGGTAAGGACCTGCATAGAATACAGATGGAAGAGACCCAGGGGTACAGCACAGTGGCCCAGGTTATCCACACACACAGCACACCTGCTGAGGTAGGTTTGCACTGAGTAGACAGACAACCCGCCATTCCAACTGCTTTTGACCAGCGTCAGTGGTCCTCCCTCTTGAGAGTGTTCCGCAGCCCATTAGCATAAGTGCCGTAAAAGTTTGGCCTTGTGTCCTCTTTATTATTTTTTATAGAGATATAATTATTGAAGGGAGGTCGTTACCTGTTTTATAGACTTGAGAATCTATTTGCCTCTCACTTTCTTGATCTGTTTGATATTTCCCACCGCAGACCATCGTGGGCAGAAAAAGGAACATGAGTGTGTGGAGGGAAGTGTGTGCTCTCACAGGCAGGTGTGTGTCCAGAGCACCTGCAGGTGGTGGGCAGATCCATTAAGGCCACTTCCTCATGAAGGCTGTGCTTTTCAGCATGTCTGTCATAGCCCCAGGAGTCCTGGGCCATAAAAATCAGAGAGTAATGTCCATGTCTGGAAACAGAAATGGGCCTACAGGAATTTATACATTCTGAGTAATTGGTCTGTACACTGGGGACGTGTGTCACGGACCTATCTTCTCTTACTATCAGTAAAGCCCAGTTCAACAGATCTACTCTAAGACAGTCCCAGAAAACAGCCATGCACATTTCAAATTATTTTATTTAAACATTTAGAAAATCTACCTAACAAAGGGTTAGGTTCAACTTTGACTTTCATAATGTGTTTTTCTTTTCCTTTCATTTTAACATTTCTTAAACAATCAGCAGAGGCAATGCAACTTTCTGTAGTCCAAAAGATTAAACAGAACCTCAGCTAATTCCCTTCAGTATTTCCTGCCATGTGGGGAGTGTCTCAACGACACGCATTACAGAAATCCATCTAACCCAAAACACTGTGCGTAACAAATGTTTTCAGCTTTACTGTGCTTCCCAAACCTTTGTAACAGAAATTTTTACTATCATCTTACTGGGGAAAAATGCATAAAACAAAATCTATATGTTGTGTTTTAAGGACTGAGGGAAGATGCGTTAGCATACGACATCACAAGGTCATCACTGTTGCCAATGGCATCTGAGCCACCTGAGTATTGTTAGCAAAGGGCAGCTCCCGGGGGAGCCTGCCCAGATCACGTGGTTTATAGATGAGTAAGAAATGAAGGTGAGCTGAATGGCAGGGATGAAAGGAAAACCTAGACTCTTCGGGAATTTTGTGTACTCAAAAGAGCATCTAATCTACTACAAAATACCACCCACCAATATGAGTTTGCTTAGCCTTATAGCAAAAAGGCAACAGAGAAGGTAACAGATGGGCTCTACCATGCCCCAAGTAGGGCATCCCAATATTAAGTGATGTCTCCAATACTCACAGCCCTGGTTCCCACCTTCTGCTTCTCTCTGTGACTCTCATCTGCCCTGCAGCACCTCATAGCACTGGTCAGTCACTCCTGGCTCTGCAGACACATGTGAAGAAAAGGTTTGGGGCTATCGCATACACTCAACCTCAACAGAGCGGTGCAGACCAAGACCTCGACATGGCTTTATGATCTTGTTAAATGATCGACAAAACTGACTTGACATTAAACTGTCTTGCACCTTCCTTATGAGCACCCTTCACCCCTAAATTCTCCTTTGCCCTTAGCACACACTTACATTGGTCCCATTGCAGCCCAGCACTGGGTCCTGCCTCCATCTACATCTCATCTTGCCCACATCATGCTCTATTTTGCCTGTTAGACATCACACAGTATGCTTTATGTCACCGAGTCCGGGTCCTGTGACCTCAACCTTCCTCCTTCCTAATAAAGGAATTCTGTCCTCTCTCCTTCAAGAGGATATGCTTCAAGGGGGTGCCTCATACTCTCTTTGCAAAGGTGGATTGTCTCTGTCCAAGCAGACTGATTGGCTTAGGTGTGGACACTGCAATACAATTCTTAATAATAGGACTTGGGGAGGAAAGGAGAATTCAGACAAAGTTGCTGTCACTCTGATAAAGGACCCAAATCCTTTGCATTTGGCCAGTAGGATTCAAGATAGAAAGAATCTGCATCCAAATCTGGAGAGCCAGGCTGCATGCTGACTCTCTGTGACAGGGTAGGACTGGAGCACCTCAGTGACACTGACTTACTCTCTGTCAGCTTACTGGCTCCAACTATTCCTACCCCAACAATGCCCATTGCAAACTTCCAAGTCAGAAAAGGCAACTTGGAATGTTCTCGGCACCAGCCATTCCCTCGGTCTAGTCTTGCCTGGATGTGAGGCTCAGTTAAGAGAGAGCTGCTGCCCTATGTCCAGGCTGTAGCCGGTGTTCTCAGTGGCACCCTCTGATAAGAAGCCCTCTAACATTGTCCAGATAAACAATGAGCCAAGAAGGAAAATTATTCTGAAGACAACTAGGAATTACATCAGTTCAATTATGGCCCCCAAAGTAATATCCAATAATAAAGTTTAGAATTCCATTACTGAATCTTTGAATAACATGGTTACTGTTAAACAAAATTTTATTGTCTGCATGTGTGTTCCATAAAATAAATATATATTTTATCTAATCCAAATTGCATCTGACTGCTATAATTTGTGAGAGGTGTTGAAGTGCTTTTCATGCTGTTATTTTTAATGTACTTTCCTAGATAATGAACTCCAGCTTAGAAACTAGAGATTGGAAAGAACTCCCTTGTCAACCTTGGCAACAGGCTGCCAGACCTGGGATCAGACTACTCTACCAGGTGACAATTCTGTGGGCACCAGATGACCAGGCTGGAAATGTTATCTGGCTGTTGCTGCTTTTGGTAGCATCAAGTACTTTGGTGCATATCTTAAAGAACTATTTATTTCACGGTCTAGGGTATGGTCACAGTGCCATGGGAGCCTGGAGTTTCTGGGAGTTGCCACATTGGAGGGGGCAGCAGAGGTGCAGGCTCTGAGAGAGTTCCTCCTTTGGCCTTGGACGTCAGTGACTTTGGGGTTCAGGTATCTTCACGTGTGGATGACAGAGACATCACCTCAGTCAATGGCAGAAAGAGAGGAACCAACCCACGGGTGATCACGGAGTTCTAGAATCTTCATACAGAGGTTTCAAACATTTTTGTCTGGGCTTACATCTTACATCTTACTGCTGAGAATCCCAAGTAACTTCGATTTGTGTAGTAAAAACTACTGATATTTATTATGTTAGAAAGTTATTATTTCATGAAAGATAACAATAGAAAATTCACTACATATTACTATGTTTTATGAAAACTAACTTTTTTTCCAAAATGTAAACTCATAAAGAGCACAGTCACTAGAGAGTGTGGGATGCTATGAGGGGAGCAGTCCATACTGGATGGGTCCAGCAAGGAGGCCTCTGTGCTCCATCTTCAAGGACCTAGGAAGTAGATATCAGTCCCCATCTCACCAAGGTCACACAGCCAGGAGGAACAGGAGGGACCGTCTCCTGCTAGCAGATGCCACATCCACTGCCATTATACAACACAGTACTATGAGGCCATGCCATGATGCCTATGCATCTCCCTGGGCAAATGTTGCCACAGTTCATCTCCATGAAGAGTCAGTGCCATGTTCAAGGATGTACAGCTTGACTAGATAAATTCCCACACAGACTTTCCTTACTGTCACAGTGGCTCCTCTTTTGCCCCAAGCCCTCAGGAATCTGCTCCCCATGGAAGAGTCCTGAGCATGTGCAAAGCATGGCAGAAAAGCATGTCCTGTATGTAAACAAGGACATGTCCTTTGTGTCATCTTCAGGCTCCTCCAGTGCTCCATTTGAGAGTGGGTAATGCAGGAGAAGGCGCCTTACACACCAGGCCAGTGCCAGTGTCAAAGTGAGGGATGGTATGTGACATTCCACCAGTGCTTCCTCAGTGCAAGCAAACCACAGAGCAGGTGTGGCATGGCCATTGCCAGGCACTGCTGAGATGCCCAACTCATAGAGGAGAAAGAACTCAGGCCCTGGCATCAGACACACAGAGCCTCACACTCAGTGTCTGCTCCTCCTTATACTTTCAACCTCTGTGTCTCAAATTCACCCATCATGAGACAGAACACTACAGCTACTCCCCAGCTCTTGGGAAGGACCAACAGAGCGATGTTATGAAACACTACCTAAACACTATTAGGCAGCTGTTGGATTCAATTAACAGCCCATTCTACTGAGGCTTCTAGGTGGCTCCTGTCCAGAATGCCTAGGCATTCTATGTGTTGGTAAAGAAGCCACAGATGACATAAATATATTATCCAGTCACATTTATAACATCCCTTGAGTTTGGGCACAGTACCCAATTACACAGAACTCATTTCCCTGTGCTTTGGGCCTGATTTAGAGACTTGGTATCAGTTCTCTCTTTGCATTATACATCCATGCCAGGAGCGTGGACACGTATCCATACACAGAGCTCTAAAGCAAAGTAAGGCCTATGGCCCAGTGCCTTCAGATATTAAGAAGACTATATGACTTTCCTCAGATTTTCTTTTCTTTTTTTCAATTTTCAATGTCACAAGAGTGGTATTTGTCAGACTCTAGGTAGAGAATAATGATACTATATAAAAGAAATAGCCCAAGTGACCTGCTTCTTCCTTGAGATGTGGATGGGTGCTTTGGAATTACAGGGAAAAAAGCCTCTGCTTTTTGAGCTGCTGAGTAAAAGGAAAAAATAACAACTCGGTGCGTTAACATTTTACATTTGCTCTCTGGATAAGCGGAGCACAGCGCTGTGAATGGAGACAGGATTCAGTATAAATCTTTTCTTATTTTGTGTTTCAAAAGGTATGCAATAGAAAACCCATTCTAACAATAAATGCTAGTCACCTGAGGTCCATAGCTTGTTTTGCAGCTAAGAAAATAAAGCCTCTGCTCACCCTTGGCCAACTGCGTTACATTTTATGCTATTATTAATGCATTGCAAGGCTTTTCTTCATATCAATTTGAAATTATACATCTGGGAAATCCCAGTACAACAGCAGTCAATGCTTTGCTTCTTCTTCTGGCCCTCTGCAATTACGAGAATGTGCAACTATAATTTAGCTCAGGTAAAATTCAATCAGTCACCCCAAGCACAAAGAAATCTCTGTCTCCCAGGAAAGATGGGGAGAAATAAAGGGAGGGAGAGAGAGAAGAAGAGAAGGAAGAGGAAGGGAAAGCAGAAGGAGAAAGAGGAAAAAGTCAGAGAGTTTTCCTACAAATGGCACCGGATCTGGAGGGGTAACTAAAATATGCTGATTGGGATCGTCGGATGCCAGCTGCGATGGGAGCTGCACACCGGGATGACAGTGGTGCCGAGAGGTCTCATAGGTTCCCTTATACAATACAGTGCTCTTTGTGTTAAAAGAGAAGGATCAGTGAGAAGGAAATAGAAGCACGGTGTTGTTGGTATGCTGAGATTCACAGGGAGAACCCAGGTGAGCAGTATAACACCCGAAAATCCTTGATGTCTGATGCTGATTCTTGAGAGTGCTCAGCACGCAACTGGTCCACCTGGGAAGCAGAATCCCCCACTGAGAGGAGCCTCATGTCTGTAGAGGAAAACTCTCATGTGAGTTTACTCCTCTTTCCTTACTTTGTTTCTTTCACTTGTTTCACAACTCTTACATGTTATAGGAAAGACTGTATGTGAGTGTTAATGAAGTAATATTTCTAGACTTTTGTATTCCATAATTTGTTCATTGGAGTCATTTAACAGGGAATAGCTAATTTAGCAGGAACTCACTTAGAGCACAAACATCTTCCTCCTCATCATAGATAGGTTAGTACTACTGGAATGACATTGTAAGCTCATAATTTTGATGCCTGCATTCTGCTGTAGATGTAGCAGTATAAACAAAACATCTTTCTTCACTTGAGCTTCTTCTATGATATCAGTATGCATGCAGTCAAGACATAGAGCATTCCCATCTTCAGGGGCCCTCCTGCTGCCCTTAGACTCCCTGCCACTCCCACACCATCATTAATCTCCATAAATCTTTGATCTGTCCTCTACACACATAATTTTTTCATTTCTACAGTGTACAACATGTGATCTCTTGGACTAGCTTTTTCACTTAGCATAAATCCCCAGTGATCACCCAAGTTGTTGCTTACTTTGGTAATTCCTTTCTCTCTGTTGCAGAGTGGTGTCCCAAGGCGATGTTGTGCTGCACAGTGCTTAACTCTTCCCTGTGGAAGGACATCTGGATTGCTTCTAGTTAATGGCTACTACAAGTAAAATTGTTATAAATGTTCCTATATATACACAAGTTTTTCTGTGAGCTTAAGGTTTTTTCTGGGATCAATGCCCAGGAGTGACATTATTGGGTCATACAGTAGTTGCAGGGTTAGTTTTTAAATAAACTGCCAAACTGTTTTTCAAAGTGGCTATACCATTTCACTTTTCTGCCAGCAAAGTGTGAGTGATCCAGTTTGTCACTATCCTCATTAGCATTTGGTATTGTCATTATTTTTTTATTTTAGCCATTCTTATAAAAGTATATGTCCTTGTGATTTTAATTTGCATTAGTACTACAGCTAATCATACTGAACATAGTCTCATGGGTTTACTGCCAGCTGGGTGTCCTTGTAGATGAATTGTCTCTTTACATCTTTTAATCATTCACTAATTGGATTGTTTGCTAGAGTTTTCAAAGTTCTTTATACATTATGGCTACTAGTCCTTTCCATGTATGTGGTTTGCAAATGTGTTCTCAAATTCTGAAAATTGTCTTTCCACCCTCTTGACACAATCTATCATAAAGCAGTTTTTCATTTTTATAATGTCCAGTCATCCATTTTTTATAGGCTATACTTTTGGTCTAATACCTTTGAAGGAACTCTTTGGATGCTCCTAGGGTACAAATTTATTTTTCTTAAGCATTAAAGGTTTACATCTTGTACACATCATTGATCAATTCTATATTAAATTTTGTACAAGATTTGAAGTTAAGATTAAGATTCATTGTTTGACATATAGATGTCAAGTTTCTTTCCATTTGTGGAAAAGGTTATCTTTCTTCCATTACATAGCTTTGTACCTATGTTAAAAGTCTGTTGTCTCTATTTGTGTGAAGTCTGTTTCTGTACTACCTGTTCTGTTCCATTGTTCACATTGCCTGACCCTCTGCCAATGACACGCAGTCTTGCTTTTACTATGGACTCTTAAGTTTTGAAATTGGGTATACTGATTCTTCTGATTTTATTCATTTTTTAAGTAATTAGTTCCTTTCCATTTCAATATCAAGGTTATAATAACCTAGTACTGTATATACCTACAATAATACTTCTGGATTTTATAAGGAATTTTGTTATAGTTTTATATCTATTTAGGAAAAAGTAATATCTTTGCAATGCTAAATCTTCTTAATTATGAATTCAGTACATCTCATCATTTATTAAGATACTATTTATTATTTTATCAGCATTAAGCATATATATTTTGTATACATTTTGTGAGATTTACACATTTCATTTTGGGAGATGATCAGAAGTTGTTTTATTTTTAATGTCAATTTTAATGTGTTTATTGCCAATAATGTGTAGAAATACAGTTGATTTTTGTATATATGTTTTGGATCTTACAATCTTGCTTAACTCATTTATTAGTTCTAAGAATATTTTGTCTCTTTTGGATCATCTACACAGACAATCATGTTATTTGCAAATAGAAAGAATTGTATTGTTTCCTTTTATCTATATACCTTTACTACTTTTTCTTGCCTTATTACACTGGTTCAATTTTCCAGCACAATATTGACTAAGTCTAATTACACAAGACATTATTGTGTTGTTTCCAATCCTAGGGGAAAACATTTAGTCTTCTACTATTATGTGTATGAAGTTTTTTTCTTCATGTTCTCTAGCAAATTGAAGAACTTGCCATCTATTTTTATTTTTCTGAATTTTAAAAATAATCAATGAGTGCTGAATTTTGTCAGTCTTTTTATTGATTGGTATGAGTATGTAGTTTTTTCTTTAGCTTGTAAAAAATCAAAGATTTATTGATTTTTTAAAAATGTGGAATCAATTTCTGTTCAAAGAAAATAGCCTTTTATTTAATTGACTTTTCTCTATTGCTTTACTGTTTTCCATTTTATTGATTCATGTCTTTCCTTCTTACTTCTTTTGGATTTATTTTTCTAAGTTTTTCAGTTAGAAACTTAAAATTATTGATTTGATACTTTTCCACTTTTGCAGTACAAGAATTTCATGTTACAACTTTCTTCTCAACATGCATTACTGTGTCCCACAAGTTTTTATATGTTATGCTTTCATTTTCACTTAGTTCATTGTATTTTAATACCCCTGAGATTTCTTTCCTGTATAACAAGTGTGCTATTCAATTTCCAAGTGTTTGAATACTTCTTAGTTGCCTTTCTATTATTTATTTCTAGCTTTTTGTGATCAGAGAACACATTGTGGTTTTAGTTCATTTAAGATTGTTGAGGTTTGTCTTGTAATACAGGATGTGGTTTATTTTTGTATATGTTCCATGGACACTTGTAATGAATGTGTCTTCTGCTGTTGGGTGAAGTGTTGTTGGGTGAAACTAAATATTAGTTAGATTTTGCTGTGTGGTGATAGTATTTGTTGAGCTCTATAGGCTTTCTGATTTGGTGTCCAGTTTTTCCATGAATTGCAAAGATAGTGGTACTGAAGTTTCCAAGTATAATTGTGGCCTTGTCTACTACTGCTTTCAATTCTATAAAAGTTTGCTTCACATATTTTTTCAAATGGGTCATTTTTGTAGTACAGATTTCAGATTGCTCTGTGCTTTTGGTAGACTGACCCTTTGTCTTTATATAATGTCACTCTATTTCTCATTGTCTACCCTAGAGTTTACTTTATCAGCTACTAATATAACCACTACTGTTTCCCTTTGGCTGTTTGCATGATATGTCTTTTTCTACCCCATTTTCTACCACTTCAAATATATCTTTATATTTTAAGTAAGTTTCCTATAGATGGTTTATAGTATTGTCATCATTTTTAATTCACATTGCCAATCTCTTTCAATTAGTATATTTAAACAATTTACATTTAGTGCAATCATTTTTATCTTAGGGATCAAGTGTTATTTTTGTCTTGTTTTTTCTCTCTGGCTTTTTGTTTGTTCAATTTGCCTTTCTCTCCTCTTTTTTCATGCCTTCCTGTGGCTTACTTGAACACTTTTCAGAATTTGATGTCATTTATGTTTTTTAGTATACCACTGTCTACTGGTATTGTTTTATCTGTTCACATAGAGTATAGAATCTTTACCCTACTTTACATTCTTCACTTCCTTCTTCTTGTAAGACAGTTATCTTAACTATTTCACTTCAGGCACTGACACTGGGTTCTGCTAGCCACAAAGAGCAAGTGATGAACATTCATTATGTGCAGGAAGCTTTCCATCTGCCAAGGTGGGAGGAAGAAGAGAAAGAACCCAGACGGAACTAGGCTGACTAGGAGCAAAACTTATAATACTATCATTATCAGCAAAGAACAGACATCAATGGGGAGAATCTGCTGGAGACTGGGAAGACAGAAGAAGTCAATTCAGAGACATGAGGGTGAAAATTTCTCAAGAGAAGTTTCCAAATAAAATTTCAAGTTATATGTGACCTCTCAATACAAAGAACAAGGTCAGCACAGGAGGAAAGATCACTCCTAATAAAATAGAGAAAAAAAAGTCTCAGATTGATTTTATATTATACACACCTGAGATTCAGAAACTTTCATGGAGTAAGATCCATGAAAAGAGCTTTCCATTACTTATCTATTATCACAATGATGCTATACAACAAAAGCAAATTATGCAAAACTTCAATCACATAAAAACATAAACATTTATTGCTCATCTGTACGGATGAGCTATGTCTCTGCTACTGTTGGTTGCACTGACTCATGTGTCCATATCAAGCCACTTGTACCTTAAGAACTGGATCACTGTCTTATCCACTGTGTTCTCTTGGCCAAAGCAAGTCACAGTGAACACCCAGACTGAAAGAATAGGGAGGTAGACTCCACCCTTTGGACAGAGGTGGATGGCAGGTGTGTTAAAAGACAACACTTCACTGACGGGGGAAGAATCAGGCCACTGATGCACTCAGTCTACCTTGATGAACAAGGAAATCAAAGTAAAAATAAACAAGTACAAATATAACAATATAGAAAAGAGATTTTAAAATGTGGGAAATGAAAAACAGTCACTAAAATAGAAATTCAATAAATAAATGTTCTAAATGGAAATGGATGAAGAGGGTATTAGTAATTTGGAAGATGATAGTAAAAAATTTACCAAGAATAGAGAAAAAGAAAAAAATTATAAGATAATAGAAAACACAACAGACATAAAAAAAAAATGTTAAGGGCCTCAAACACTCAAAAAAAAAATCAGACTCAATGGCAGATAACCCATGATTCTCAAAGATAATAGCTAGGAATTTTTAAAAATTGAAGATTGACAGCAAGACCTCAGGTAGAAAACCTGTTTACTGGTAACTACAAATAAAAAAACCTTAACATATAGTGCTGAAAATAAAAAATATTAAGAATAAAGAGGAAATCTTCAAAGTTATTGCACAGAAATTCAGATTATATGCAAAGAAGCAGAATAAAACCCATAGCATGAGATACAAAAGATATTCAAGCATGTGAAGTAATATCATAACATGTGGAAAGAAACAAGCTATTAGGTAACAGTTCAGTAACTACATAAGCTATCACTCAGGGGTACAGGTGGAATAAAGGCATTTCAGACCCAGAAAAACTATGGATTTATTAACCATGGAGCTGTCTGGGTGTGGAAAATCCTTCCAAAGAATATCAATCAGCAAAAAGTAAGGTAAACCCAGAAGAAAAGAGAAAGATACAAGAAATAACAGCAGCCTGCAAAAACAGTAAGAAAAATGTTGATAAATCTTACTACTGACTTTTTTTAGTATTTAAAAAGAAACGAAAAGTAAATTTTATAAATTTAAAAAACAATGAAGCAAAAGTTCTAGATGTATTTCCAATTTGACTGGGAATTTTTAAAAATTACTGAAGTCAAATCAAGCATGGTGATACACCCCTGTAGTTCCAGAACTTTGGAGGCTGAGGCCAGAGGATTGTGAGATCGAGGTCAGCCTGTGCCACATAGCAAGACCCTGGCTCAAGAAACAAAACAAAACAACATTTGCTAAAGTCAAGCCTTCCCTGAGTAGGGAGGCTGAAGCTGAGGGGTTCACCACAAAGTCAAAGTATGCTAAAATCTTTGTCTTTTTCTGAAAGAAGTTAGGGATAAAGAATAAATTTAGATTTAATTAGAAATTTGTCCATCTGCTTAGAGGTATTAGACAAGTGCCTGCCAGGTTTTTTAAGCCATTTAGGGCTATTTGAACAATTAACATGACTAACAAAATAAACTCACATGCAATGGAAGATAGTATATTTTGCCATTAAAAGTCATCAAAGGAAGTTTCTCAAATCCTGAATGTCATGCAATTACCTTCTAATGTATTTTCCATATTTTTAGACAGCAATAACTTCCCATTTACACAGCGAACAGCTCTGGAAACAGTCTGTTGATGTTTCTAGTGGGTTTGAATAGTGATCAGAATTGGGGGAAGGTCAGTTAAGGCAGCACACTTCATGCAGGAGCCTTTTTTATTAACAGCAATATCTTCTTTCTCTGAAATTTGCTTTGAAATCAGTTGGGCCACTGAAATATTATAAATGTTCTATTGAACTCTCAAACTAATACTATGCAGCATATCAATGTGTCAAGCTTATCTTTTTAAAAAGTTGAGAGAAAACAGTAGATTCTAATATACATTATTATTACTTCGTAATAAGAAAAGGTTTCAGAAGTGAGGGAGGATTCCAGATAAGCTTTGTGGAATGGATGGACAAACACAACTTATTACTATTGTTATCTTATAACATTCTTTCCGGATATTTAAAAGTCATGCCTACTTATAATATAAAATTTGAGGGAAATTGGTCTTGATTCACATCTTTTTTTAAATTGTCAAATAAAATTGTATGTATTTACAGTTTACGTCCTTTTAAAAGACATTAAGTCACAGTTACCCGTAATAGCACTACAATTTCTGAACTATTTTCCCCTCTTTTTCCATTAATAAATGCAGGGGCCATCTGTCTGGCAGTGACTTGAGTCAGGCAGTGCACACTATGTTAAACACACAGTGATTTCCCAAACGTTTTGTTCTTGAGGAAATGAAGCCACAGGGGTAGGAGCCTCTGGTCAATATCTCATGGCCAATGGGGGAGCGCTCCAAGTGTTCACACAAGAGTCTGTTTTCAAAGTTCTAATCTTCTTTGTGAATCTTCTACCTTGAAATTTAGTTATTATTCTGCCCATTGTTCAGATGACTCACTGTGGCCCAGAAATGTTAAGCAGACTGCTGCATGAGCCCACATCTGTGAGACTGAAACTGGCTCTTTTCACCTTTTATGGCTGTCACCTTTCTAAGTACATTGGGAAATCACAAGGACAAAGTTGTGGGAACATTATAAAACAGCAGAGTGGGACATGCGGGTCCAGATGGCTGAAAAGGACCTTATTGTTATGTCTCCTGTGCCTTCTAAGACCCTACCTACAGGGGCCAAAGGAGAGAGAGAGAGGGAGAGAGAAAAGAAAGAAAGAAAGAAAGAAAGAAAGAAAGAAAGAAAGAAAGAAAGAAAGAAAGAAAGAAAGAAAGAAAGAAAGAAAACAGAAAATGAAGGCAAACAGAGAGGAAAGAAGAGAGAAAAGGAGGGAGGCAGGGAGAGAAGGAAAGGTGCAATTTTCAATTGAGTCCTTGTACCTAGCTTTCGCAACTTGTGGTTTGTCCTTAAAAGCAGTCAAACTAAACACAGTGAGAGCAATCCTTATCTTCCATGTGTATCTCAAATGGGTTTACAATATGTCTAATCAAATCACACAGTTATAATACAACATGGAAGCTAGCATCAGTGTGAGTGGGAACAAACTATAATTGAGTGGTGGGAGCCAAGAAGGGGATGCCTCCACCAGCCACAGAGAGTGAGGATGTTGGGTAACTCATCAGAAGGGTCCCTCAAGGTCAGTTAGGAACACATCCATTCAGAATTAAATATTTAAAAAGCAATTAGAAACTTGAAAAAACAATTTTAAAATGTGACAGTTAAGATACAGAGGAAACAAAGTTGTGGCCCCGCCTCCCCCATACCCACATAGAGTTCCCATGGGACTGTCCCATGCCGGTTCCCTGGATTGCCTTATTTGAAGGCTTCCAGTTCTGGACCTGTGCTTCCACCAGCCTCACTGGTCGCCATTCCCGAGTCTTTGAATGACCACTCCTATTCCCCTCCTCAGCCTCAGCGCCAGTCATGGCACCCTGAGCCCTCTCTTCTTACCTGACTGGCTCAACCCTTCAGCTCCCAATTTTAACCATTGGCCATTCAGCCCCACCAGGACCAATAACCTACTGACCAGTGCCCCTCCCACTCACTCCCTGTCCTCAAGTTTCCCTGCCTGCCCACTAGGCTATCACTTGGCTTAGCTCCCCTCTTTCTGGAATATTCTCCCCTGATCATCATAGGTTGGATTCTTCTACCCATTCTGGCCTTTAGTCCTGTGTTGCCATGCTCTCCAACTGTCCACCTTCCTTTCTTTTCTGTCTCTTTTCCATTTGTATCAGCATCTTATGGATCTTGTTTAATTTCTGTCTTTGTTTAAATTCTGTCTTGATGAACTATAAACTCCACAAGAGCAAGAATTTGGGTTGTTGCACTTCCTGCCGGATTCCCACCTCAAAAAGCACTGCTCCATCATGGACCCTTAATAACTAAGTGTGGATGAATGAATTCATTTGATTCTAGGGAATTGACATCATTTAAGAGTCTGGTTGATTTCAAGGCTGGATTCAGTAGTCAGGGAATCAGCTTACATTCTTTGAAAGGGAAATGGTTCTCATGTTATACTTGGCCCTTAGTGAGCACTATTTATATAGCATGTAAACACAGCCTTTTCATTTTAAACTTTGGGAATCCACCTGAACAAACTTGTTTGTGGTTGTAAGACATAATGTAAATGTTAACAACCTTGTAAAATGTGCAGCTGACAGAAAACAGGATGTGGACGACAAGATAGGAGTGTTAATGTCTTCATCTTACAAATTAGGAAATCAAGTTGATGGAGTAAGAAATAGAGGCATAAGTGTTTTTTTTTTAAGTTAAAGTCACAAAGGCAGCAATAAGAAAAACTAAAAAGAATACCAAACGCCATGATGAGGGCAAGAGAAGCATTCAGGTTGAAAGGACTCAGTTCTCAAATTTCCCCATTGAGATGACACTGGTTAAAATTGGACTCTAAATGCTGTGATAAGGAGATGTGTCATGTCAAAGGCTTGAGATAGCAAGCTTAGTTCTTTCTTGAGCAGCAGTGCAGGGACAGTGGGTGGCCCAGGGCAGGAAGGGGTCTCTAACAGGTACTCTAAGAACCAGGATCTTCTCCCTTGTCCCACCACTGCCCACACTGTGGCCCTCACCTGCTTGCCTGCTCCTGGATCCCCTCTCCAGCCACTTAAAGGGGCAAGAGCATGAAGAGCAAGCGTATCCCCTTCAAGGACATGACTCAGAAACGTTACATTTCACCCCTCACATCCCATAGGCCAGATCTTCTCTGCTGAGCCACCCTGAACCACATCCCCAGCTTCTGAGGAGAAAAGAGAGCATGGAACCTGAAGGATAATTAGGAGACTTTGACTGCTAAGTGAGTTCATAGAGCTCATACAAAGTTAGGAACCAAAAGATGTATATTTAAAGTATATTATTTAGATTTACACTGGTGAATTACAATAGGCTAAATTATGAATGAATAATCAGAAAATCTCAGTGGCTTAAAAAAGGATTTTGCTAGTTTGTGCCATCTGTGCAACTTAGGGCTGTACTTAACGTTGCCCTAACAAAGACACAGTTCATAGAACTGGTTGTAGTAGAGCTTCCCAGTACCTCAAGAAGTGTCCTGTGTTGTTACTGAGCAGGCAGCCAGGGATGTGTACCATGCCCCAGGTTACGGTCACCCTTCCACTTCATTCAAACAAGTGGGGTGTCAAGAGGACTAGAGAGGGGTAATGCTTGTTATTTACTTTCTAATCTAAAAATTTCAGCTAAATCATCACTTCCTCAGGGAACACTTATGAGATTTTTTGTTGCTGGTTTTCAAGACAGCGATGCTTGTTGCTTTCCCTCGTAGCTATGCTAGCTAAGTTTGTCACCTTGACTGGATTAAGAGACTCCTGGAGAGGTGATGGGATCGTGGAGGTCCTACATTCATTGGTGGATCAATCCACTGATGTTCATAGCCGAATAAGCTATTAGGTGCCCAGTTGAAGTTAGATCATTGGGGGCCACGCCTTTGGAGGGGATCTCTCTCACTGGCTCACTTTCTCTGTGCTCTGATTCCCAACCACCATGAACTGAGCAGATCCACCATGAACTGAGCACACACCATGCCCTTCCACCATGATATTCTTGCCTTGGAGCCAGGTGACCACGGACTGAAACTTGTGAATCTGTGAGCCAAATATACCAGTCTTCTCTTTTGAGAGTTGCAGGTGTGAAGATATTTTATCCCAGTGATAGAAAAGCTGACTAATACAGTAATATTTGTCACTCATATAACTAGCCATGCTTTTGACACTATTTTGGCTGCTACCCACTGAGATTGCACTCTGCGATTGGAGATTTCTTCCCAGAATCAAATTCAGTTAAGTACTAAAGCTCAACACAAGGCTAGACCATGAACATAAGACATTACATTAATGTGAAATTTGGGGAGGTCAAAATATAAGGATTACTTGACAATCACCATACATTCAGGGCTAATAATTCCTATGGGTATTTGCTACCTGCTTGTTCTGTAACACCTATGACACTCCTCTTTGGGAGAACTTGGGGCCAGAGCTCTACAGAGGCAATTGGTTCTCTCCCCAGCCATGGTGGAGGATCCCACTTCAGACACAGTGGCACTTATATCCCAGGGCCAACGTCCGACACTTTGCTGTGTTCAGGCCTTAACCCAACTGTTCCACATTTCTCTCCATAGGGTTTTGACATTGGCCGTGCAGTTTTGAGATTGGTCCGACTGCATGGTGCGGATTTCAAAACCTTCAATGGAGAGGCTTCTCAGATGTACTATGGTGGCTCAGTGTCCACTTGATTGGCTTGAGAAACAGCCAGGAAATGCCAGACTTCTGGGAATGTCTAGGTGGCTAATGGGGGGGTGACCTTAGGGACTCCATCTAGTACCTGATCCCTTCTTCTTTGGCCCTTTTCTTGCTTTCTGCTTCCTGGCTGCCATGAGGTGAGCAGCTTTCCTCTACCATGCCCTTCTGCCATGATGTTTCTTCCTCAGAGCCAGCTGACCATGGACTGAAACCTCTGAAACCATGAGGTGAAGTAAACTCTTCTTCCTTTAAATTGTGTGTGTCATATATTTGTCCTGAAAATGAAAAGCAGACAAATATATGAGTAGTATGTTATTTATTTACCAGACCATTCATGGAAAACTTGGTCCTGCTGAGAATGAACCTCCTGTTTCATGGATATTTTCAGATGGGCTCAGGAAAATGGTAGGAAGACCATTGTGACCTGCTAATGGAACAAGGGAATCAACAAGGATTGCTAAGAACCTATTCTAGGCTGTGCAAGATATCACCAACAGTGGCTACCTCCTCAAGGTCAACAGTAGTTATCTCCTCAAGGTAACTGAGCAGCCAGGAGACATGAGTTGAAAGATTTATTTTCTACCATAAAATCTACTGAATCTTTTTTTCCCTGATAATGTTTATTAAAATATTCAAAAACACACTAGGATAGTGATGGTGAACCTTTTAAAGATGAGGGCCCAAACTGCAACCCAAACCCCACTTATGTATTTCAAAGTGCCAACACTGCAATTAAACCTGAATGTTGAGGTTTTAGTTAATAAAAATAACTGATACATTAGCACCATCTCTTTAAAAAAATAAATAAAATGTGTGCCATAGGTTTGTTACCATTGTACTATGACAAAAACTGAGTCTGCTTGACACCACACTATAGGTTAATGAAATATAGCATTGTGTGCTTCAAAAATTGTCAAGAGGATTGGTCTCATGTTAAGCGTTCCTATCTCAAAAAGTGGAAGGGGCGTAGGACACTCTGGGGTGTGAATATGTGTTATCTGGATTCGTGATGGTACAGGTGTTTGGAAATGTCCACATTCATCAGCTACACATCAAATATGTGCACATTTGATTTCAATGACACCTCAGTAAAGCTGCTTAAAACAATAATAAATAAAGGCCCACATCGAAGTTTATAAACTTGTTAGACTTCAAGAGAAAGAGAGAGTAAAGGAAGCAGGTGGCAGGAGGTCCTTCTCCTCACTGATGACAAAGGCCAACCCTTAAAACTAAAGGGGAACTGCTTATTATTTTCATTTTAACTCCTTATTACTTGTTTTATTCTAAGAACTCAAAGAAGCAGACTTCCCATTCTAGACCACATACCAGGGTGGGAGGAAATGTCATTGTCAGAGAATAAAGTCCCTGCTAGGATGCTCACAGTGTGCTGGAGTGCAACCCTGACCTCGGCACACTGCCCTTGGTGAATCTGGGTTACACAGGTGGCATGTCTGGCCCACCCTTCCAGGTTCTATGTTCTCATGATGTCTGTGACATTTATGGCAATACTATCACATCTGAGCCACACAGAAATCAGAAAGTAACCACATCAATTTGTGAAAGGTTAAATTCAGTTAATAAATTTTCTTCCATTCTACTTTTCTTTTAAAGTAGAACTTGGAAGTCAAACTATGCACAACAAAAATATAAAAAGACCCTTAAGCTGGAATCAAGCCAAATTTGGCAGGTGGCCCCAAAGTCTTTACATGAAGTTAAAGAACAGTACAAAAGCCCCACAACCTTGCTCCTTACAAAGACTGTGGGAGAGAATGATAAAGGGATCATCACTTTAGGGAAGATATTCCAAGTGCAAGAGGACATTGGGCAATTGCTTTGCAGACTGGAGACATGGGGAAGAAAATGGACAAGGACTCTGTATAAAAATTTGTGTCACCGAGAAATGGGTTGTCAAGGGGACTTGGGACCATTATTAACTCTCCCTTGGACCTGGGCTTCCTGAACAGAGTGAGAGTGCCCCAGGGATATAAGTGACATTGGTGATCCCTTCATCACTCCGAACTCAGAGAGCCTGCTATGAACCAGACAGAGTATACAAAGAGTCACAAAGCACAGGCCTCATCATGGTCTTTGCCCACGGATGTCACAAACCATGTGGTAGGAAAGACTTGTGCCACACACTTATAAAAACAGGAAATATATCAAAACCTTTATAATGAATAAAGTTTCTGTTTGTAAGTAATCATCTATTGAATGCTGAGAAGTAAAGTCTTCAAAGCAAAGGAAAATGCTGTGTTTGCATGAAATCTGTTTTGGACTGAATCACCCTGAATGGTAGAGGTGGCTTTGTCCATCTTGTGCTGCTCACAGAATACTATGGACTGGGTAATTGAAATTTATTGCTCACTGTTCTGGGGCTGAGAGGTCCAAGATCAAGGCCCTGGGAGGTATGGTTGTCTGTCGAGGGCAACTCTCTGTTTCCAAGATGGCAGCTGGAATGCTACATCTTCAAGAGGGGAGGAACACTATGTTGTCACCCTGCAGAAGAGCAGAAGGGAGCAAACCCACTGCTACAAGTGCTTTCTGTACCATTGATCCATTCATGATGACAGAGCTCTCATGACCTAAACTCTTCCCATTATCCCCCCTTACAGAGAGACATTGCAGGTTAAAGTTCCAACACATGAACTATGGGCACACATTGCAATCATAGCAGGTAACATTTGAGTCACTGTGCATTTCTACTTTGAGGCCTGGTAAACAGAAATGTGGACTACCTTCTGACACTCTCATATTTAAGGATTTTAAGATTATATTAGAAACTCAATGGTATACGCCTCCGCATTTACATAAATTAAGGAAAAAAAAGAATCCTACAAGACCAACTCTGTGCTCAGCAAGTGGCCCACATGTGCATACATGTGTGTGTTGGTTTTGGACGTAGGCAGGAAGAACCTATTTACTTGTAGTGAAAACCATCATTTTCAAATAGTATTCTACCAATGCTGCACAAAGTACATCAATAGCAAAATAGAACTCACTGCCCTATATTAGCTTGAAGATTTCTAGTCAAAACACCTAAAAGAAGGCATTATAGTGCTAAGACTACCTTTTATGACAAAAGATGCATCTGATCCATGGCTTTTGCAGGGAGATGAAGATGCAACCATAGGACCTGCCACTATCACTATCGGCAAGGTTTGCACCATACTTAGATTCCAGAGAGAAAAATCTGTAAAATTTGCAGACATACACTGGTGGGTGGCTAGGTTTAAGAAACCATGTAGCTTCTTCTCATTGCTTTTATTGCCCATGAAAGAACATTTCACATAGTCAACAGCTCAAATTTATGTGGACCCTAGGGGGTAAACTTCCAGGACTGTGGAGACTCACTTACACAATTCTCATTATTGTTAATAGAAATTGTGTGTTAACTTCTTATTCAGAACCCCTATTTGAGAATAAATCATGTGTGTACACAAGCTTACATGCACACATAGAAACATAAATATCTCTAGTCCTTTACAATGGCCCCTTATAATGGCCTAATATGAGAAAATTATTGTTGACAAATAAATATTTATTTCTCAAGTCATTTTTCTATATGTATTTTCCCCAATATTACTTTTTAGATCAATTATATTAAGGAAAAGTTGGAAAATTCTGAAGATTAAGATATGACTTTAATAATGTTATTATAATTATTATCTAATATCTCAAGTGTAGTAGGCAGGATGCAATGTTTGCCTCCTCCAAATAAGAGTGTGAAGTCCACTGATGCTAGTTGGAAGTGTGCTTACTTTCTAAGTCTTACAAAAACCTACAGGTGAAGAAGATTGAAGAAAGCTTATGACACATACTTGTGTGGTAGTGCTAAGGTTGAGTAGTGAAGACGGAAGTTATCAGGAAAGTAAGTAGGGCATTTTATGAGAATATTATCTCTAGTGTAAATGAACAGTATAGAAAATGAGTGAATAGGAGTACATCATATTGGTAGAAATCCTATTACTAGACCTCCGAACTCTGCACCAGCAAGGCGTGACATGACTGTTTTCATGGTGCATATAAAGACCATGAAATATTTCAGTGTCTATAATTAATATCAATATATGATTAACCACAATGGTTACTTATATATAGGGTTTTCCAGAATAAAGAATAGCAAATAAACAAGTAAATATAAACCCTTGGAATGTGCAGCATCTACTGAGGAAAGATGCAGGTGGTGAGTGGAGCTAGCCCAGTGGAGAGGCTGTTTGGTCTGCAACTGGCAAGGTCATAGGGATGGGGCCACCCACACCCTTTGGAACTCACATTTTATCATTGTGTGCCCTGATGCTGGCTGTGAAGCTACAGGACTTAATGTTTTCATGGCTAGATTTTGGCCTTGTTTTGGTTTGATTCTTTTTTATCCCCTTTTAAAATGGGAATGTTTACCCTGTGGCATGGTACCTTGATATTATATACTTTGTTTTTTATTTTTGCAGAGATTCACAGGTAGAAGTTTGCCTTGAGTGTCAGAAGAGACTTACCGGAACTACTGAAAATACTGGACATATTGAGACTTTGGGGAAGAGACTGTGGCATTTCTGGTTGTATGCAGGATAGTTGTATTATGTTATACACAATTATGAATAGGCTCTTGTCCTTATTTGAAGATTATGGTTTAAGGAGATGTGTTTGGGTATAAAGTTGACAAGGATGTGGGATGTGGTGGTTAGGGTGATATGTCAATTTGACTGGCTTTGGCATTCACCTAAGAAATTGGTGCAGCATACTTCTAGCATTCACCTGGGAAATTGGGTATGTCTGCATGAGTCATGAAGGTGCAGCTTTGGGGTTTATACCCTTACCCCTTTTCTCTCTGGTGCTATTCTTCTGCTCCACTTCCTGGCCATATGAACTAAGCAGCTTTGTTCTGCCACCTTCTTTTGTCATGAAGTTCCTGCCTTAGAGCCAGCTAACCACGTAGTGAATCCACTGAAACCACAAGCTAAACTAAACCTCTCCTTAATTAGTGGATGCCCATATTGCACCTCAGCATCCCCAAAGTGGACTAAGACAGCACAGTTGATTATTCTAAGTTTCTTTAAAATTTTTTTTTAATTTTTAAAGAGAAAAAAACAAAAACAATGATACAGAATTTCAAAACACAATAATAGATTACTAATAGTTAATATATTGCATATTGTTATCTTCAAAGTAATTGCTCAGATTATAAGATATAATCATGAGAAATTAATCAAACAATAGAAGTACACACTGCTCTTTTTAATGAATAGAAATTAGTAGTATAATTATCTTACCTATCTTGTATATATG
>NW_004955402.1:58667015-58739300 GCF_000276665.1 Chinchilla lanigera | reverse complement strand
TTTTTCTTTTCCTTCCCTTATTTTCTCCTTTTCTCCATCCCAGTTATTCTTTCCTTTTGAGCACTTTCTTCCCCTTTCATAATAGCTATTGTACATTTTGGCTCTTATTTACTCTTTTGGTTTCTTACACTAGGGAGACAATATGATGTTTATACATGTGAGTCTAATTTATTTCACTTATGAATATGGTCTCCAGTTGTATCCATTTACCTATAAAAGCCTTGAGTTTATCCTGCTTTATAGCTGAGTAATACTCCATTGTGTAAAAATATCACATCTTTTTTATCCATTCTTTGGTTGATGGGCATTTTGGTTGTTTCCATGATTTACCTATTACAAATTGTGCTGCTATAAACATAGGTGCACATATATATCCTTGTGGTAGGATGTTTTTAATTTTTGTGGGAAAATATCCAGAAGGGGAATAGCTGGGTCAAATGGGACCTCTAATCCTAGTTTTCTAAAGAATCTCCACATTGATTTCTACAGTAGGTGTACCAGTTTACATTCCCACCAACAGTGGAGAGGGTACATTTTTCCCCACAGCCCTGCCAGCATTTGTTATTGGTTGATGTTTTGTTGGTAGTAATTCTTTCAGTGGAATCTCAGTGTTGTTTTAATTTGCATTTGCTGAATGATCAATGATGTTGAACATTTTTTCATATATTTATTTGCCATTTGTATTTCTTCATCTAAGAATTGTATATATACCTCAGATGCTCATTTTTGGATTGGATCTCTGAATTTGGGGGCCTAATTTTTTTCAGTTCTTTGTACATTCTGGATAGAAATCTTTTGTCTGAGGGACAGTATTTTGCATGCCAGTTAAAACAGCTTGACATGGATGACACTAAGCCTCCTGTCAGGAGGAGCAATAGCTAGACCACCTTGGATCCTGGCTGCAGCAGCCTTTGAGTGTCTGGATGGCTAAGCACAATGAAATGAATCCTGCAGAACCAAGTCTCTAGGAGGTCCCTCTGCAATAGTGAGCCTCGGGACTCTCTTTTATTTTCTTTCTTTTCATTTTAAAGAGAAAAAAGATAAATGAAGAATGAAACCAAGTTTCAAAACAGCTCAATAGCTGATACATTGCATATTGTTATCTGCATATTAGCTTTGTGCTAATACTGTTTAGACAAGATATCATGCCTGTATCTTGTACTCTAATACAGGGACTCTCTTTTCAAGCAAAAAGTTTACACTTTTGCACCCTTTAACCTGCAGTGGGTAGAGATTTATTGATTTCTGAGACGCTCTCAAGGTATCTTTTTTTATTCTAGGCAAAACCTGAATGTTTGGCTGTCTTGAAAATTGCTCCAGCAGATTAACTACTCCATTGCCCTTACCCTCTGTCTCCTATAAAGTCTCAGGTCATGGGTAAAATACAGAAAAAAATTTCTACCAAAATGTGACATACGGGGCTGGGGATTTAGCTCAGCGGCAAAGCGCCTGCCTGGCAAGCGCAAAGTCGTGAGTTCGGTTCCCGGTACCGGAGAAAAAACAAAAAAAAAAACAAAACAAAAACAAAATGTGACATACATGGCCCCTAGTTCAAATGCTGATGGAATCCCTTTTCCCAACTGAAGTCCCATGAATCTGGCCTGTACTGTCCACATTCCCATCACCGTTATTATCTAGACTGCAGTTGAAGAAATTCATGTTCAACTAGCCATTTAGATGGTATTTTTTATAACAAAATTTTCTAGCAAATTTTTTAGCTTAAACTTACCTTAACTGATCATAAAACATTAAAATTATACATATATATGAGGAACAATTTGATTGAGACATGGATGTGTAGATCAAATCAGCTTAAATATACATATCTCTTCAAATTTTTATCATTTCTTTATGGTGAAAATTTTCAATCTTTTCTTTTAGCCTTTTAAAATGTATATATTATTGTTATCAGTGGTCACCCCATTGGGAAGTAACAGCCAGAATTTCTTACTGCTATCTAACTGTAACTTAATGCCCATTGATAAACCTTTCCACATCCTGCCCCTTACCCTGCCACCCTGCTCTCCCTGCACTTTGGTAACAGCCATTCTACTCTCAACTTCTTTGAGATCAACTTTTTAGGCTCCATTAATGAATGAGATCATGTAGTGCTTGTCTCCTGTGTCTGGCTTACTCTACTTAATGGAGTGATTTCTAGTTCCATTCATGATGCTGCAAATGATAAGATTTCAGCCAAACAGTATTCAATTGCATACATGCTTCATGTTTTCTTTATTTATTCATCTATGCTGATAGATGCTTGGGCTGTTTCTATCTCTTGACTGTGGTGAACTATGGTGTAATAAACAACATATGAGGTGTGATCAAAATATATGGTGAATGTTTAAAATTTTTTAAACTTATCATAGTAAAAAGCACATTGACATCAACCCCTATCAAAATACTCAAAGTATCTCCTTTCACTTCAAATACTCTTATCTCATCATTCTTGACAATGTCTTTTATTGTAATAAGTTTTTCAGTGTAAATATTTACTATATCTTTCAATCACCCCTTGAATAGTAAGAGTGCTTCAGGTAATCTCAGGATTTCTAGAGAAGGGAATGTGCCACCTGCAATACTCCACGAAACAATCTGGGACATTTTATGTGTGCACTGACTCAGGAACTGTACCAGTGCTTTTCTTGAATACACATGACACTTTTCTTTTGAATTATTCAAAGCATTTTACAGATTTCATTTCATGAATTGTCACAACATCAAGAACAGATGCCACCTAGCCTCATGAATGAGGAAGGGAGGAGGTGAGTTACAATGTTAAGTCCTTAGACCCAAAAGAATGTAAGGAGATTCAACATTTTGCACAGTAATGAATTCCCAGGGACATGAATAAAATTCAACTTACCTACACATTTTATTGTCTAGACCATCATTTTCTCATTTTGAATTTGAATAAAAACAGATCATGGCTTTGTTAAGGACTTCATTTTTTTAATTTTATTTTAAAGAGAATTTAAAAAAAAAGAACAATAGCAAAATGCCAACAACATAGACAAAAACAAAACAAAGCAAAAACAATAAGAATGACACAGGGTGTCAGAACAAAATGATAGGGATTAACAGTGGTTGTTATTTTAAAGATAAAAAAACTAACGAAACAGCAACAATAAAGACAAAATCCAAACAACACAAAAACAACAAAAACGATACAAGACCTTAAAACAAAATGATAGGAATTAACACTGGTTACTATATTACATACTGTTATCTTCAGTGAAGTTGCTCAGTCCGCCAGACATGTTAAGGATTTTAAAAACACAAATTAGCTAGAAGAAAATATTTTTGAAGTTGCCCAAACTATGGTTCTATGAATTATCTGAGAGCTGTTAATAGGTCCAAGGAAAAAACAAGGTTAATCTTTAGTGATCAAACGAATTGGAGAAGGGCCCTAAAAATAACGACAAAGTTGAAAGACTTTTAGTTCCTGATTTCAAACTTACTACTGAGCTACAGTTAGTATGGGCATAGGGACAGATATATTGGTCAATGGAATTGAATTCAGTCCAGAAATAAACCCTTACATATTGCCAAATGATATTTGACAACAATTCCAAGACTATTCAATGAGGAAGAGAGTTTCTTTAGTAAATGATGTTGGTACAGTTAGATAGCCACATGCAAAAGAATTAAGCAAACTCTTCACTTACACCATATGTAAAAATTAACTAAAAGTGAATCACAGACCTAAATATAAGAGCTAAATCATAAGATTCTTAGAGGAAAACACGGACAAAACATTTTGTGATAGTAAATTTTGCAGTGATTCTAAGGTATGACACCAAAGGCACAGGTAAAAATATTAGATACATTAAACTTCATCAACTTCAGGGCAGCATTTTTAAAGCAGAACAAAACATAAGCATGTAAAGATGGTTCTGAAGATCAGAGAGAAAGGATGAGAAAGGGGAAAGGGAGCTTGAGAAGAAAAATGAAAGAGCTCTTCTTGTCCTAAGGAAGCCACCTTTCCGTATCATATTCCTAGCTAACAAAATGTGTAGGAAGACCTATGCCATGATGGATAGACAGGAAGGCTCCCAGCACATCTTAGTGCTGCAGAATAGAAGCAGCAATGCTGAAGCCTGTGTATGGAGTGTGGGAGGCTACAGCCCATGGGGATGAAGCCCAGCTGGTCTCAGCAGCAAGGATTTCATGAGGCAGTAGCTACTCTAGAGTCCAGATTCCCCACAAGTTCAGCCACCTCCCAGAGCCTCCAGGCCAATTTTGAAAACTCAGCGGAACTGTCCTGGGAAGGGCATGAACCCAAGTCTTCAGATATTCTGTGCCATGTGCTCTGAGCTGATCATTTCATTCCTTGCTGAGCACCTCATTCAAGCTCAATATGTCAAGGATCCCAATGCAATTGCAAGACCATGTGTTCTTTCACATCAGTTGTTGGAAATCCTGAGAACACAAAATGAAAGAGGGTGGCCCTTTTTCTGTGCACCAGGACACTACAGCTGTGCTGGAGCTGAGCAACAGCTGGAAAATTGTACCCCCAGGTGGTTGCACCTGACCAGATATCTGTGGCAGTGATGGTGGGGGCTGGGGAGGAGAGAATTTATCTTCACCAGTGGAGCTCCTTGAAGCCACCAGGCCAAGACAGCAGCCCTCTGCCTCCTGTTTTATGGTATTTTGCATCTTTCATCTCTAAGATATCTCATACTGACCCTCTCTGGTATGTCTGCTGCAGACCCTATGGACACCAGGTAGGACATGTTTGCATAGCAGCATCAGATTAATTAATATTAAGAGAATCTACGGGGAAGCACTTTTGAGTCCTGATTGTGCCCAATGCTAAGAGAAAAGACTGCAATCCTTCTCTCCTCCCATCTTGTCTCCCTTGCTGAGTACAGTGCCTTCACCAGCATCTTTGTCATCAGCTGTGGGGGACATCATCTGCTTATTTCACATACATCACTCTCCAAATAGGTGCCTTTTTCAACAGCAAAACCTAATGGAAACAAATTCAGTCCAAGGGTCAATTATGGGCTTATTTTCATATTTATGGACTGAATACTTTCCCCTAAAAGACGCTAATGATAGCCTAAGGGACAAGCTAATCAAAACACCAGCCACAGATTGCTGAGAAACAGAGGAAGCGTCTGCTTTGAAATGCTACCCACACACCACCCCATACAGAACGCTCGCATCCTGTCCATATTTCCCCACCTCGATCTCTCCCCAAATGAACACTGTTTAAAACATCTTGACAAAAATCAGTGTCTTAACAAAGGGAAGCTTATTACTCCCAATCCTCCACTGGCAGAAATAATAACATTGAACAAATAACTCCTTCAGCATGGGGCTGTTAGCTGTTCATTGTGGGGAGGAAAGCAGCCAGCACTTCGTGTAGCTTAGCCTCTCTATGTGACCTCCTGAGGACATGTGAGACCCTAGCTTAGCTGCACACAGGGTGCCAGGAGAGTTTAGACGATGCACTCTGAAGCCATGTTGGTGTCTGAGCTGCAGGTCTAACTAGCACTGCATGCAGCATCCATGTAGCCACTGAAACGTGTGGTACAACTTCATCATAGGCCAACTTCATTGACCTAACAGCAGATTTAACAGTCTCACATTTATTTAGCTAAAGTGTAGTTATATTGTACCTACAAATGCTTGGCAAACGAACACTTATAAGCATATGTCTCAGTTACTTTAATCTTGTTGCTGAGACAAAATACCTGACACCCAAAGTCAAAGGAGGAAAGGTTTATTTAGCTCACAGTTTATAGAGGTTTCAGTCCATAATCGGCTGGCTCCAAGGCAGAGTGGCACAGCAGATAGGCACTGCACAGGAGAAACAGTACATGGCTGGCAGAGGTAGCAAAGCAACAAGGGACAGCCACAGCTCTTTCAATCCCTTATATTTTATTCAGGTCACTTAGGGCAGGTAGCATTCACATCATTAATCCTAGTGCCCTTGACCCTAACATTGTACCATAAATTAATTCCAGTGTCACACACTGTAGATCCAGCCACCTCTTAAAAAGCTCCACCTATGACCACATGAGAGCTTAGGGGGACATCTAGATACAAACCATATTAGCATGGAAAGTACATCTGCAACTTTTTTATTCCCAAGCCAGTATTGGAAAAATTTCACGGTATTTTTGATTAAAAGTGCTGATTCATCATCACTCTGAAGCTCCCTTTAGAAACATGTTACCCTCCTCTTGTTGTCAAATCATGGAGGCCTGTCTGTAATCCCAGTGTTCTAGAAGGCTAGGCAAGAGATCACAGCAACTTAGCAAGGTTTGCAAATACAGCTCAGTGCAAAGACCCTGGGTTCACTCCTTAGGGAACAAAACAACATAGAGGCCAACAGAGTGTTTGCTCAAGCTGCAGGCCACTCCTCTGGAGGTGGTAGTCAGTGACTTTACTCAGCATTGTTTTTAAGCCTTCCACACAGTCCACTCAGAGCTCTGTGCTTCCCAGCCTGACCTTAACTAATGTTCACAGGAGACAAATAATCCTTCAGATGCCATTCTTACAGCTGCAGGTTCTCAGCAATGCCAGCACAGAATGTCAGCCCAGAGGTGTCAGGCTTCAGTTTTATACACAGCTGTAGCTTCCACTTATTGAGCACTTAACCCAGGCCAGGGTCTGTACTATGCCCTTGGTCTGTATCATCTCATTTAATCTTCACACCAGTTCGAGGAGGAAGAAGATGCCATTATGAGCCTCAAATTTCAGGTGAGGAAACTGAGTCTTAAAGAGATAACAGAACTTGCCTAGTCACATGACTATTCACTAGAGGAAACAGGATGACTCTGAAGCCAAAATTCTTACCTCTCACCCTGAACTTCCCTGTTGGACTCATGCACGCCACAGACATGTACCGAGTGCCTTTGGCTAAGCTATCCATGAGCCCAGGGATGGGGAACAAAGGCCCAGGTAGTGCCAGGAGAGCTGTTCAAGCTTCTTAGGAAAGACCAAAAGAGAGAGCCAGATAAACGTGCATGGGTGGTTGTGCCACCTAGCCAAGAGTCAGCCCATCTGTCAAGGGCCTGACGAGGCAGGCAGAGCGGTGGGCACACAGAGCCACAGAGCCACCAGGGGTTCTCACTGTGCAGATTTCCTACCCAGAGACATCAACTATTAAATAGTCAATACTAAACAGTTCCATTCAATCCTTGGCCCAGTGCTAGATGCTGTGGACTCAGACGAAGCCTGCATCCCATGGTTTGCAGTTTAGCTGGAGAGACCATTACCCCCAATAAGGTTTCTAGGAAGAAGTGGGGCATTTCAAAGGCTCAGAGCGAGTGTGCCAGACCTCATGCATTGCAGGAAAGTTGGAAGGCTTCCTGGAAAAAGCTATGTAAGCTGAGACCTGAGAACTACCTGCAAAGGAGGTGGAAAAGACACAGGCACTGGAGACAGCTGAGGACCTAAATCACTTCAGAATGTCCACAGTGCAGAGAAAGGACAGGAGAGGCTGTAGGGCAGCAGAGAGGAAAGAAAATGATCAGTAGGCATCCCACGACCACAGCAGGGCATTTGAACCTTATCTTACAAACTAAAGAAACTTGACCTTCAGGCACCTGTGAGGTGAGGAAGACAGAGTTATCCTCCACTTCAGTGACTGGGTTACCTTACTTGGCAAAGGTGAAGGGATTTTGCAGATGTGATCAAAGTCCTCCTGCAGCTGGTTTTGAGTTAAACAAAAGGAAATTATCCTTTGTAAGATAATCAGGTGATACAGGGCATCATTATAAATACTCCTGTTAAAGCATACAAAATATTCTCCAATATAGATCATATATTAGCCAAAAAGCAAATTTCCAAAATTTAAAAAAAGACATTTCTCTGAACAAATGAAATAAAATAAATTAAAATCAAGAAGAGACTATTGAAAATTAAAGAACACACTCCTAAAAACCAAAAAGTCCAAGGAAAATCACAAAGGAAATTAGAAAGCATACTGGGATTAACAAAGGTACAACACATCAGTTATCAAAGAATGTAGCTGTTATCATTTGTGTCTAGATGTCACCACAAAGCCACATGCAGTCATGGGGCAGGCTTCTAGAGTTTTTGATTGATTCATGGTCCAATGCTGGGACTATGGGTGTGAGCACTACCCCTACCCTGAGGCGGGTAGCCTGCCTACAATACAAGGGAGGGAAAGAGGCTCGCTCTCTGCCACTCCCTGCTTTCTGCTCTTGCTGCTTTTGCTGTTTTCTGCTGCCATGAACTGCTGCCCTCTGCCATGTCCCACCCTGCCTTGGAGCCAGCTAAACATGGACTAAAACCTCCACAAACTGTGAGCTAAATAAACCTTTCCTTCCTTAACTTTAGGTGTCAGGTATTTTGTCCCATTGAGAGAAAAGTGACCAAGACAGTAGCTAAGGCAATACTGAGAAGGAAATTTTTCTTTTCCTTTTGTCTTTGTTTTTGGTGTGTGTGTGTGTGTGTGTGTGTGTGTGTGTGTGTGTGTGTGTGTGTGTAGCAGTTCTAGGGATCAAACCCAGAGCCTCATATACACTAAGCAATTGTTCTGCCACTGTGCTTATTCCCCAGCCCCAAGAGGGAAATTTATAGCTGCAAATATCTATAATAACAATGGATAAAGACCTCAAATGAGTGATTTAAACTTCACTGTAAGAATATAGGAAATGAGGGAACAAAACCCAAGCTTGCAAAGGAAGACAGTAATCAAAACTACTCTAAAAGTTAATGAAAAAAAACCATAGAAAAGTAATTAAAAATCAAATAAATTAAAATGTAATTTTAAAGATTAAAAAAAGATAATCAGATGAGTTCTTAAAAGAGACTATAACACCAAAAACATGCCCTCCTGACCGTGAAGCAGCCATTGCGCTGTGTTGAAGCCATGAGACAGGGGCAGTGGGCCATCACTTGCTCCAGAAGGCATCACGACTACAAGTCAAGCAGCTGGATTCTGCCAACAACCAGAGACTGGAAGAGGATCAGGAACCCCAGGTGAGATCTCAGCCAGGGCCTCTACCCAGATTTTAGCTGAATGAGGCCAGAAGTAGAGGATCTATGAAACCCGTGACAAACTGGTAGGTGCGACAACCACTAAGCTTATAGTATTAATTATCCACAAGTAGAAAACATATACATGAGGTCAGCAAGAAAATGCAAGAGGCAATAGAAAGGAAGGAGACTCTTCACCTCTCTGTGAGCAAGAAATAAATGATGAGAAGTTCAAAATTATACTGATACGACTGGAAGTGATGGTCTGAAAGCACTCTGAAAGCCACTCACTCAGAGAACCCATTGCTGGATATTAGAGAAGTGTCATTTAGACCATGAAGTTCATTTCACGGAATATTGATATTGAAGCTGATTTTGCAATGAACTCAATCTATATTCGTTTTAATTAAAGAATTATAAGTTCATGAGACTCTGTTCGGCAGTGGTCCTTGTTGAAAGACTGGTGGAGCTGAAAGAATGATGGACTAAATCAAGACATAAGAAGCTAAGATAAGCAATGACTCAAACAGTTGAAGACATCTCACTGCAGATAGCTGATGAAGGTGGAGTGAAATAGATCTCAAGCTGCAATGAAAGGATACATGTTTCTGGGGCACAAACTGAACATCACCAAAATACTAAAAATAAAACCATTGAAACAGTCCCAGTACATGATGCAATGTTTCCTTAATCATGCAGATCACAAGACCCACTGAATTCCCTTTGCACCATGGCAGAAAAAACATTGGGTGTTTCCTGTGGGGGGACCACTGTCACCTAATGACTATATCCTCTAAACTTAGGAGGTACCAAGGACTTTCTCCCCTCTGCCCTATTCCAACCCAGGGTGAGGATTTGGAGCTTGGGTCTGGGCCACACATAATAGTTGTGTTTCAGGAGAACTTCTGTTGAATGGAGACAAGAGAGTCCAGATCCTGGGGAAAATCTACCCTTCAGAACCCATGTCAGGAACCTATGGGCTCCTGGTAAAGGATAGAAATTTTTACTTACTTCTACAAATGTCACAGAAGTCTCCCTGTCTAGTTCACCTGCTGAGCCCATTGAAGGCCAGGCCTTGAAGGTTAGAGTATCAACACTGCCCACCAGCCAAGTAGCATTTCTGGAAACCTCCCTTAGAAACCTGGATTGTGAACAGAGGAGACGTGGAGATTTGGATCTTTAATCCTGTATCTATTTCTGCCCTGAACGGTCAACACAACAATCTACCTAAACCTCTCACAATTTATTTTCTTCTTCCCAGACCCCTTCCTCTTCAACACAGCTTCTGCTGCTGTTCACATGTAAATGCTAAGACCACCAGATTTTAATCCAGATGAAATCTGGGATAATAGAGGACACCCCATATAATCAGGCCCTCTGAGACAGCTAACATTTTACTCTTCCAACTCAAGTATATGATTAATCCCATGTATCTACCAGGCATTTGCCTGTTTACCAATTTTTAAAAGGCATTTTTAAAAGCCTATTTTTTGTGTGTGAAAAAAAAAACAAGAAGAGCTAATAAAAGTGTATTTGTAATTGATCAAGCAAGTCTAATGGCAATAAAGTTAATATAGTTTATAGGCCTGTCCTCATACTGAGCACAGGATGAGGCATATTGCATCCACTCAAGGATGGCTACCCAGTGCCTGGTACAAGCTCAGCTTGTCCTTTTCTACACTTTTGTGCAAAGCTTAGGTGAGGTTATTGGTATTGTGCTGATCACAGTTCCATTTAATGCCAAGCTGGAACCAACCTCCAGCATTTCTAGGTAAAACAAACTAAATCTACATATAAAACTGAGGACTTAAATCACTTCTCATTACTCAATGAAATGAATGCATGGTTCTCCCTTTGGGCCTCAGTGTTAGCACACTTGCAGAATGCAGGTGGCAACAGTGCTACTTGGCTGCCCACAGTTAGTCTGAAGGAAGGATGGCCGTCTCTCCCCACCCTGTCAGGATCATCTGGAAGTCAAGGCTGCCTGTGAAAATGAAGGAAGCTAGATCCTGCTGCTCACTCGAATTCCAGGTGCTGCTGCTCTTCCAAACCCACCACTGAGCAGAAAGAAACAAGGGCAAAGGATTCACCCTCACACTCAGGAAGCACTGTGCAGCAGAGTTTGAAAGAGCAAAACAGAATTTTTCTCCTTCTCAGTGCAGCCATCAAATATCTAGCTTGAAACTGCATTTGTGTGATAAAACTTGAGAGAAGGTGGAATGGCACGGTGTGAAATGATCTGATAGCACGAAAAATTGTTGTTAGGAGGTGTTGGCACTTGAAAAACAACACGTCTTGTTCCTGTTGGCTTCTGCCTGAGTTTTCTCCCAGAATACGCTTCTGTGGTCCTGTTTGAATTAGAGCTGATGCTAAGTGCAATGCATGCCCTGACACTGGTCCTCTCCTCACACACACACACACACGTAGAAAGTGCTTGGGTGGCTCCTGCTGTATGATTTTTCTCTCTTTTTAAGTTTCATTTTCTTTTCTATTGGCAAATAATATAGTGGTACCTTGGTTCATGAACGCTTTTGTTTGCAAACAATTTGGTTTGCGTGCAGAAGGATTTGGCAAAATTTTGTTTTGTTTTGCAATCTCTGCAGTTGGTAACAAACACGACCACAACCATCTTTCCCACACAAATGCAACTGTCTATCTTTTCCAAAACTGCAGAACAAACTAAGCTCGTGAACCAAGGTACTGTTGTACTTATACATATTTATGGGGTATAGTGTGATGTTTCCTTATGTGTGTACCTTGTAGAATGACTAAATGAAGCTAGCTAACATAACCATCACCTATTTTTTAAAGTGTAGTGTATATGGAAAATGGAACACTGTTCAGACTTTAGAAAGAAGAAAACACTGTCTTTTGTGACAACATATATGAATCCAGAGGACATTATGCTATACGAAGCAAGGCAGGCACAGAGAGATAAATGCCGTGTGATCTCACTTGTATGTAGAACTTTAAAAAGTCAAACTTTTAAAAACAGAAAGCAAAATAATGGTTATCAGAGACTAGTATACTGGTAAACTTTTCATTACTGTGACCAAATACCTGACATAACAACTTAAAGGAGGAGAGATTTATTTTGGTGCATGGTTTCAGAGGCTTCAGTCCATGGTTAGATCCTCCAGTGCAGAAACATCATGGCAGATCATGGTGGAGGAAAGCTGCTCACATCATGGTAGTCAGGAAACAAAGAGAACAGGAAAAGAGCAAGAGTGAGAGAAAGGTGTTAGGGTAGACCTTCCAGGTCATTCCTCTACTGACCCATCTCCTCCAACCAGCCCCAACCTCTACCAACACATTCAGCTATGAATTCAACAATGGGTTAATCCACGAGTAAGTATAGCCCCTTATGACCTAATCCTATCTCCAACCACATAAGTCTTTGGGGCAACATTTTTTGACCCAAATTATAACAGCTGGGCAAAGGGAAGGGGAGATGGGTAAAGGGAAAACACTGCTGTATCTTTTTAATTTTATTTTCTACTCTAAAATCAGAATAAAGTATGGTGTTGATGTGTACATTCATAAAAGTACATACAAACATACATGCAAGAATGAACTCAGAGCCTGTTTCAAGTTGTCCTGGTAATTAAGATTTTGACCATAAATTCTCTTCTGGTAAAACTTACCAGAAACAACACACAACTGGTATAGGCCCAAATTTAATGCCTCTTGAATCATTTCCCCTTGTTTCTGGCTTCTCTTCTAGAAGATTCTGTGGAGGTTTTGTTGTTAGTGTTGTATGTCCTGCAGGGCTGGCAAGAGTAATGCTTCCCTGGGTAGACTGGCCGGGACATGTGTTCATATGTTCCTGATCATCACTTTGAGCTTTCCCATTGTGAACAGTAGGTCTCTTATTAAATCAGTTCTTCCCTTCTCTTGTCTGCCACCTTTTATTTCTCAAGCCCAGATGTCTCCAACTCATCCCCATCCAAGTCAACTAAACTGTGATATTAAGCAGCCTTTCATTTCTATCTGCTCTATGTTCTTTTTAGAGTGTACTGTTTCCTTTCTAGGAATAAGTTTCAGTTCTTCATAAGGAGGAAGTTTTCAGCATGCTCATAGGAGTGAAAAAGTGTGCACGTATGTGTGTATGTGCACACATGTATGTGTGCATGCTCCAAGTAGAAGGGTGTGGGAGAGAGAGAAATACCGAGTACCAGGAATTATCTATGCATAAAGAAATTAAAAGAGAATATTTTCCAGAGCAATTGAAGCCCATCTCCTGAACAATGACGACAGCTCCTCATTTCGACAACAATAGAGGGCACGTAGGAGTCAGCTCATTAGAATATCTGCGGCTCTTTTCTGTTCTCTCTGCATTAAGCCCCCATAATGTCAGTTGTCACTTATTAATGACAATTAACTAGTAATCAGCAGTGAGACTCTTCGAGGTGGTCTTTGCCTGACAGGTGAAGAAAGAGAACATTGCGTAGTGCCACACAGTGACATGGAGCCTTCAAAGGGAGCACAGCATTTCCATAAATTATTTCAAAAAGAAATTTTCTTTTATACATTCTCTCTAAAGCTTAAGGATCTTTAACCCTAGAAAGGCCACATCCCAGTTCCCCTTTTGTGGTGTTTTCCTCACCAAGGGAAATCTCCAAACCATCTGCAATCCTTGCCATGGAGTCTCCCTCCACCAGTCACACTACGCCTGCTTCCAGCTTCATGTCCCCTCATGATGCATCACCTGAATACACCCAGCAGCCACGCATAACCTTGGTCATGCCCACCAGCCACACGTACCTTTGATCATGGCCCCCCATTGTGCCTAACTTTGGGGAAGCCCAGCCACAGTGCATGTGCTTATTCTTGTTGCACTTCCCCAGCTGCTTTGCTGGACTGGTGGCTCTCCTCTTCCTCTTTGTACACTATCTCTATTCCTACCCTTAATGTGCATGTATCCGTTCTTCACTATCCCATAATACAGAGGGCAGAACGGCCATTATTTTATTTTTTTAAAAAATCAAAATGGAAACCACAAGCTCAGTTCCACACAACAGGATTCTTCTGCCTGTCTGATTTCTACAGGGCTGTTCCCTCCCCTCCCCTGAGACAACTTTCCCACTGTTCTTCCCACTGAGACAAAAAGATAGTAACCCCTTCCCCAGCAGCCAGGTCTGGTCATGTGGAAGCAATGACAAAGGGACCGCATAGGCACTTACCTGATTACACACACGTGCCCACCACACTCCCTCCTCTTGGTTCCTCTAGGACGTGGAAGCATTTCCCTAATCTGAAGAACACTAATTAGCACAGCTTTGCAAGAAGGCTATTATTGCTCCAGGATAAAAATGTTTATTTTTGTCTTTGAAGCATCAAAAAACCAAATATGCTCTTGGGAAGAGACACTAGGGTATCTCATGATAGAGAAAATGAATGCAACCAGGGTGTCGTATGCCAGAGTTACACTGAGCAAGTGCACTGCTGGTTTCACTCGAACAAGGCTAATGTGTCTATTCCATCAAAACAATGCAATGAGGTTGTTCTAGCATGGAAGCCACTGGCACAGGGAGTGGCATCCAAACCACCGCTGAAACATCAGACTTCCCACCCTGAGCTGGGTTCCACTCTTTAAAAGTTAGCCCCTGGAAGCAGGTAATGAGGGACTCAAATTCCAAGTGCCTTGAAAAAGGGGGTGATGCTTTTGCTGTAATGAATTTTAAGTGAGAGGTCATCTAGAAATAGTAACTTGGTGACTCTTTTTTCATAAATCTATCACTTTCCCCTGAGCAGCTGAGAGTGATGGGAACTTGCTGCATCTCTCTGTCAGCCTTCATTGTTTTGTTGAAAGAAATTTGTTAGGAGGATATTACAATGCTTCCATGACAACAAATAAGATGTTACACAGTGCCAGGTTCCAACTATCTCACCAGAACTTAAGGTGAATATTCTCATTCTGTTTAAGAAAACTATCACTCTGCAAAGAACTGCCATTTCAAATGCAGTTTAAAAACATTGTTATAGTACTCAGAAGCTTGAATAAAGTCCCTCTGATTTCTGCTTGCAGATGATCCTAGATTCCAACACCAATGGTTTCCACCAACCGACAAGTGAGTGGTGGGAAACGGAACGGGTTCCAACCACTATGTCCAGAGTCCAAATTTGAGATGTGCTCGTTTGTCACATTGCTGAGTGACACAAAAGCCCTTGGTCCCATCAAATAAGAGTACCATCTTGGGATTCTACATGCCAAGTTCAGTTTTTGTGAATTTCACGGTTCTAAAGGAACAAAGACAGGAAAATCTGGAGGAAAATCAAGTGCTTTGAAAGTGGAGTTAGATTTTACTAAGTTATAAATAGATGTATTATAAATGAAACACAAGTACTTAGGGCACTACTATCTCTTAAAGTTAATGAATACTTGCCTTCCACAATTTTAATGATGCTGAAAGAGTCAAAGATTGAAATTGGCAAACATAATAACTGATCAATAGTTAATGTATGTAAGTTGAGCATCATAGCACGAGATATTTATCAGAAATCTATAGTTTAGGAATATGACAATACATCATTTTAAACTACACAGTTCATAAAGGATTTAAAAATTTCCACCTTCCTTAGTTATTATTATATAGCACACATTACACACTCACATATTTTATGAAAAGGAAATTCTTGCTCCCAGTTAGTGAAAACTTGAAAAATCACTCCAAAATGCATAAAAATATACTAAAAGAAAAAAATTTAGTGAAAAGGGAAAAACATTTTAATCCTAGGACTGATTAGTGCTTTGTAGCAGCCCCTAAGAAATCCTGCTATATATGAGTGGATAGGAAGAATTTGGTGAATGGCTCCAGTTAGCAGAATAGGATTTTCCTTGTTATTTGCATATTTTAGGAACTGATGTTTTCAATGTAACTATCCCCAGTCCCTTGCCACTAATATACTTTTTGGTCAAGAAAGCTTTCAAAGAAAATATCCCTGGAATTTCAGCTTTATTTAGAATGTTTCAGTCTTAAAGACTCCCTTTCAAATTCATCTTTATGTGATGCATTCTCTCCAACCAGAAAACTACTTCTATAATTTCTATACTGTGTCTCCAATAGTATAATAAAATATGATTGAATATGTGGGTCCACACTGCTTCTACTGTCTGTTTAAAGTAAAATACCTGTAACACATCATCCTTTACATCAGCTGATCAGGCTGTGAAGGACTGACTAGTTATGGTCAACTTCTAAACAGACGTTAGTGAAAACACGTCTTGCTCTTTAAGGAAGATAAGCAATCCCTTGATGCCGAAGAGCCTCCTCATAGTAATCTAGGCAACACCTGTCTTGACATCCTCACTCTGGGCTGTTGGCCTCTTTGTGTGTTCATCTGACACCCGGGTCACAGGCATTAGGCCCTCAGCAGTGTGTGTGAACATGAGCTCTGGAGCAACTCACCTGTGGGAGCTATTTCTGAAGGGTTTCCTAAACGTCCTCTCTCCTATCTGCTAAAGATCACACAACTGTTTTTATTTTATGGAGTTGACCTTAGGTGGCCAATCTCATCTTACTTCTTTTATTGGTCTCCTTTATTTTGAGATTATTTTTGTTTTATTAATCAATATTAACTGTAAGTTACTAACATAAATCATAGAAATTTGAAGTTTTTCTTCCTATTAGGAAGTCAGGCAATTTGGAGATTGTAGGAAAGTACATTATTGACTTCAAGTCACTGAGAGGGTTTTACGAGATGTATTATCAAGGATTAATGGGAGAGCAGCATAAAAGATAGTTGTCACATACTTGTTCTTCTTTATTTTATTAGTGTTTGCAGTACATGTCATTTACAGTCATCTTGGGGAATGCGCACATGTACATAATACAGTTTGGTTCTTTTTTTAAACCCCCTTCCCTTCCCCTCGCTCCCTCCACCTCTAATTCCCCTATCCCAATTTTAATTCTTGTTGATATTATTAATTGTAGAACATGTTACTGCCTATAATGTTTACATTCATTGAAGTTGTTAGGTTCCTGTACATGGCTTACCTTTATTCTACTCATTTCCCCTTCCCCTCCTCCTCACCCCTCACCCTTGTTCCCTTGGACCACTTCCCTATGGAAAGAGATCCACCCCTTGTCCCTTTCTACCCACCCTTTATTATTCTCTCTGTGCTTTGCCTCACTCAGATGAGAGATACAATACGGTATTTAAGCTGGTGTGTCTACTTTATTTCACTAAATATTGTATCTTCCAAGTGTATCCATTTTTCTACAAGTGTCTCAAATTTGTCATTCTTTATAACCAGTTATATATAGATACCATGTTTCCTTTATCCAGCCATCCACTGATAAGTATACAGGGTGTTTCCCGGAGTTAGCTATTATAAATTGTGCTGCTGTAAACATTAGTATGCGAGTATCACTGTAGTATGATTTGTTAAGCTCTTTGGGAAAGACACTGAGTAGGGAGATAGCTGGGTCATACAGAATTTCTAATTTCGGTTCTTTGAGAAATCTCCCACCAACAGTGAAGGAGGGTTCTTTTTTCACCACAGCCACGGCAGCATTTGTCACTGACCCTAGGTGAACCCCAGTGTTTTAGGGAAGTCCTTTCTCTCCTTGGTGCAGGTGTTTCTATAAACTTTGGCTCAGCTACCTGAGTCTAGGTAAAGTCGAAACTTATGGCATACCCTAAACATCCTACATTTAGACAATCTTTTCTTGAAATAACATAAATGGACAATAAACGCTGAAAATACTACAAATCAAAACATCAAGATTACATTGACTAACTAGTGGAAAAAGACCCCTGAATTTTTAAACAATCAAACACTTGTATTTACAAAGCAAAGCTGTGTAGGAATGGTCAACTTCAGGAAGATAACTGTGAGCTGACGCAAACTTTCTAGGGGCAATTTAGCCACAGGTATCATCATAACATTACGTAGAAACTGCTTGTTTTAAGGAAATACTCAGAAATAGTCACAAAAATATTGAATGGAATGTTCTTTGTATTCATTTGTAATAGTGAAAATCAAAGGAATTTAAGTGTTGCTTTTTACATTTTAGTTGAGAATTGATTAAATAAATTGTAGTATATTCTCAATAAAATTGAAAGTTTTTGGTATTTAATGACTCAGAAAAATATACATTATCTACTGTCTAGTAAGAAAAGCAAGGTACAAGCTAAGTATAACCCTAGTACTCTGGGAGGCTGAGGCAGAACTATAAGTCTGAGCCCAGCTTGACAATTTATCTATTTAGAAAGACCCTGTCTCAAAATAAATTAAGGCTGAGGAACCCAGCCTTAGGAGTTCAGTGCAAAGGCCCTGGGTTCAATCCCTAGCATCACACACAAAAAAATAAATAAATACATAAAAGCAAGATACAAAACAACGTTGAGCATGATCCCTATTTTGTAGGGAGAATGGGGAAAAGTATTTTAGAATTTAAAAATTGATATTGATTTTTTAAATGAAAGCAATAGTTAATTTTTATTTCCTTCTTCATGATTTTTGTTTTCCAAGTTTTCTGCAATGACTATATACCATTTTATCCCAAGAATAAAATCTACATAAAAAGTACACGTTCTCTCCAAAAGAGATTTTTACTAAGGCATCTTTTAAATTCACAATTCAATAATTAGCTTTTAGTAGAATCTACCATCTTCAGAGAAATTATAATAAAGTAAATAAAAATATATCTTGGTTAAAAGCAAAAGCCAAAAAAAAAAAGTCTTTGTGCATATAAGTTTCCAAAAATTCCGAAGTAGTTTAGGTATGCTTTGTGAATGTATTTCTAAATTATAGAATTACCAATTATAGAATTATCAATTATAGAATTACAATTATGATTATCAATTATAGAATTATTAATTATAGAATTACAGAGACATAAATCTTCTTTTTGTTTTTTTTTTCCGGTACCAGGAATCAAACTCACGACCTTGCACTTACCAGGCAGGCGCCATGCCGCTGAGCTAAATCCCCAGCCCGAGACATAAATCTTAAAGCTTTTTAATCATTCCTTTTTTGTACACTGCCTAAAAGTCTGTTTCTCTTACATAAACTCTTGTCTATCAGAGGTTCTCTAGCTTTATCTCTGCTCAAATATTGACTAAACCACAACATCCTTACCTACTGTGCATGCTAGAGAACATCTCAAACTTTTAAAATCAACATTCAAAGGAAAGAATTTTTCAATTAGTTAGTAAGCCCAAGGCTTAAGCTGCACACATAGTGTGAAACGTTATTTCTGCACGTGCATGATGCCAACAGAAATGCTGCCCTGGGACATACTTGCCTTCTCTCCAGACTCTTCCCAACACTCTGGGGCTCTTTCCAGCTGTCCAGGGCCACTTTGTCCTTGTGCTACCGAAGCGGCAGATCCATTGCCTGGAGCCAAGAGAGGACTCAGAAGGGACAGAGAGAACCTTGCACCACGTGAGGGGCCCATTTCCTGGGACACAAAAAAGGATTGTACGTTTATTCCACTAGAAATGGAGGAAACAGAAACAAGGAAACCTTCGAATTGTGAGCACATTTCCTCCTGGATTATTTAATCTGTCATTTCTAACACAAGTTAAACTCTATTAGATATGCCTATGTGCAACTGAAGTTGTCACAAACTCACAACAAACATTACTTCAGCTTATTTTGCAGACCTAGCAAAGGTGCAGCCCTGGCAGTCTGTGATCCACTGTGGGCTGCAGTTGATGATGGTGGTCTACTTGCCCAGGTTGTTGCATCATCATCCCCTGGCCCAGGATAACTCCACCCCACCTTCCAGGGATGGGCTTTAGCTCCTCATCCCTGGCCTCCTCCTGGAGATGAAATCAGAGATCCTCACCTGGGGCCTGTCCTTGGGGGATGCAGCATGAGCTCCTTGGGCTCAAAGCCCAAGGTTCTGTTCCCATGTGACCACAGGCAAGTCTTCAACCTTGCTGTGCTTGGACTCCTCAGCTGAAGGGGCGAAGGCCATGGACCCCAGTGCAGTGAGCTGTGAGGGAGGACCGAGCTCATGTGTGTACAGCACGCAAGACAGTTCCCAGCACAGTCAGACTCAGTAGTATGGCCTGCGATCATCATCCTAGTTGGTATTTAAAAAGCCTTCCCTACCCACTGACTGGGGAAACAGATATGCTAATGTTGAGGAATTACAAAGAAAAAACAATTGAGAAGGAAACCCCAAATTCTGTATCTGTCCCACAAGGTAAGCAGCACTGTCACTGGGATTGTCAACAAGTCGCTGCTGGGAGGTACTCCTCCCACTCCACCTACCGCTCAGCAACTCTTCTGAAAGGGTGAAATATCTGTGGGTCTGCAGTAGGATAAATATAACTTCCAAAGGTGATTATGCAAAGACCCCAGGCTACCTCCATTGGCCTAATTGTTATTCCTCTCTGTCACCCCTTGAGTCCGAAGTACATAATAACTCAGTAATTGAACTGAAATGCCTAAATGGCTGAAGATGCTAAAGGACACAGCTATTTACCAATGAAAAAAATCAGAAAAATTTAGCCAACCTCCCTGGCACTCTGCTGCATCAGTAAGAAGCCTGTGCAAACGCAGCCCACCTGGACCCCGCTCCTCTGCAGTTATTAACGGCAACAGGGTGATCCTCGCTGTCACGGGCAGTGCGGGGAAATAATTAAAATATCACAATTGTTTAGCTGCTCTGGAGTAGAGCCATGTAACTGCTACCTTTCTCAGGCTACAATGTGATGAAAATTTAAGCAAAAGGTAAAAAAGTAAAATGTCCCAATGGCATTAAGTGCTGCCAGAGAAGAAAGAGGGAAGGAGGGAGGGAAAAAGGGAGAGAGAAAGAGAAGCAGAGAGAGACAGAGAGACGGATTTGATGCCAAGCTTCCATCAAGATGGACTGAGGCAGCGCTGGCTCTCAGGGCGAGGTCACCACCCCCAGGCCAAGGGCTCAGGGCAGCGCTCAGTGCTTCCCCCCAGTCTACAGACGTAAGACTCACCCCCAACACTGGCTGAAACAGCAGCCAGTTTTTGGTTTTTTTAATTGGATGTTTAAAAAACTCAGAAATGAGATTTTTCTCTCTGCAGCAACACAGAACAAATTCAAGATCCCTGAGCTCTGCACTGCTGGAACAAGATCTCCCCTCTGCACTCATCAAGACCCCAGGTGTACACAAAGGTTAATTACAAGTATTTCTAAACAGTGCAAAGGGTTCTTTGAAGGAAGCACTGGAGCCCAACTAGCTATCGAACAGCCATCCCTCAATGGCTAAACTCAGTAATCCTTGGCACCCACTGGAGGTAAAAAAATTTAATTAACACTTTAAAAAACACAATACTGATAATCTGAATGAAGCATGTCAGCACACAAATCATGAAATGATGATTCTGAATAGAATTTTTGTTGGCTGGTTACATAAGCAATGCCTCTTGTTGCTGAAATAACATCTCAAAGGCAAAATAATGACGACATGACAATCCGTGTAAATCAAGAACTGCATGTGGGTTTATTTTACATTTGAGAAAACAGTGGATTTAATTGTGTGAACCAAAATGTACTGTACAATATTAATGACAGAACATCAAAATGTATAATTAATAGTGCATTGCTTGCTCTGTTTTTATTTATTTAGTTTGTCTGATAGTTCCTCTGAGTACATGCATCTGGGAAGATGCAGGTGCCAGTAAAATTTCTCTATTTAAATCAAGCTGCAGGAACTAAATTTTATTCAAAAATTGTGGTTTTACATTATATACACAGAAATTTAATATAAAATGACAATATAAAAAGTTAAAAGAGAAAGCATACAGCCAGAAGGTACAAAGAAAGTTGAATAGATTAAAATGATATGATATGTAACATACAGGAGTTTTTAAGCTGATTCTGGCAATTTACAAGGTAAGGACTCCAACATTTGCCCCTTTTTGTTTTTTATTTTTCATTTACCAATGCAGCACGCTATAGAAAGATCAGCTTATACCAAAGCTTACATTTGTAAATAACTATAAACTGCAGTATTTTACAGGAAAAAAGAAATAGCATTTTTACACATTTTTAAATAATAGCTTGCATACTTTTTTGCCAAAAATGGCATTTTTCAGCATCCAGAGTGTTTGGGCATAGTGGTGACTGGGGTATTTGTTGTTGTTGTTGTTTATATTTTTTGTTTTGTTTTTAACACATAAAGTTGTGGCTTGCTAACCCCATCTTTCTGTCTTCCAACAGCTACATGCATGTTTTCCTCACAAACCAGTCCTGCATATAAAAGCTCATTTTTTAATTATTAAATAAGTTTTGTGTCTGACACAGCTTTTGATCTGAATGAAATGCCTTTAAGCTTTTTTCTTTTTTCTTTTTTTTTCTTTTTGCGTGAAAGGCACAGAGATGTGATTATAGTCCTCAAAGGGTTAAATTTGACACTACCAGGTTCGATGACCTTTATTATCATGACAACTTCGTAATTTTAGGATGTCTTTTTATCACTGCTATTTGTCTTTCTTTACTGCTAAATAATGTCTCTGAGTAGTGTGCCCCACTATTTCGTACAAAAGATAGCTTAACATCAAGAACAGATGTTGAAAATAAAGGTCAGACTTTGACTCACGGAAAAAAGAAAAATAACATGCACAGATCAGACAAAGAGCATATAAATATAACTACAAAATATGTGTAAGAAAAACCAAGGTCCAGGTAGGCAGTCCAACAACAAAGGAAAGACTGATTTCAGCGGCTCAGGCCAGGCCTAGTGCAGTGCAGCGACAACGTTAGTGCAATGTCCGGCGATCACTTGCATACCTGGACGCTATTGTTTCTCCAGCTCAGTCACATAGATCAGGTGGTCCTCCGGCGACTTGCCGTGCGTCTTACTAAGGTGCAGTTTGACTGCGTGCTTGCTCGCAAAAGTCCGGTTGCAGAGCTTGCATTGGAATGTGGAGCCCAAGTCTTCCTCAGCAGCCCCCAGCGGGCCCAACGTCTTGTTCACGAGGACTTTGGAGACGTTCTGCTGCTCTTGAATCTGACTGAGTGGCAGCTTGGACAGGTCCTTCAGGCTAAAGCCCAAGTGGGTCTCCAGATGGTTGATGTATGTGGAAGCAGTTCTGAACTGAGAGGCACAATCGTTGCAAAAGAAAACAGGATGCCCTGTGTCGAGGTTCTTGAGGAACTTCGTTCCCCCTGTCCTTCGCAGCTGGTACTTCACGTTGGCCAGCCAGTGGCTGATGGTGGTCATGGAAAGGCCCGTGAACTTGGAGATGTGCACGCGCTCCTGAGGGCCCAAGTCTGACATGATGTATTTGCCCTCCGCCGTCTCCCGCAAGCTTGAGGCAAACTGGGCCTGCAGGATGAGCAGGTGCTGGGGGTTCCAGTTGGACTGGCGTCCCTTTCTCTTGTGGACAGGTGACAGCTCGTCCAGCGCCTCCTCAAAGCTGCTCCCATCTGCATCGGATTTCTCAGACACTGTGGAAGGTGTGGAGGACTTGGGGGTCAGGCGACCCGTGAGGTTTTTCACCATGTCAGAGATATCCATGAGGGCACTCTCCCGAAGAGGCGATGACACAGAATCTGCCATGCCCGAGACCAGGGGCTTGTTCTTGGACTTGGTCAGATCGATAGGCTGGTCGCTGTTTTCATAGTAGTAGCGGTCGATGGCATCAGCCTGCTTCACTGGCGTGCTGGGGTAAACAGGCTTGTCCAGCATGCTGTTGCTGATTTTGTACAGCATTGCCAGTGGGTCCAGAGAGGGGCTCACAGGCTTTGACACTTTGCCCAGGTGGGTGTTCATGATGGACTGCAAAGCGCTCAGCGGGTTGATGAAGGAAGGCTCTGGGGAGTGGTCTGTGATGATCCCCAAGTTGTTACAGCCATTGGTGACCTTGGCTTTGAGAGGTTCCGTGCCGTTCGGGGTGTGAGCATCCCCTGGACCCTCCTTTTTGGCCTTCCCGGTCTCTGCTTCGGGCCCCTTCTTCTGTTGCTTGCCACCCATTTCCTCTGACTCAGGAAAATCTTTATTCTCCTTTGCCACAGGAGACACAGCCTTGGCGGGGGAGCTCTTCTCCTTCTCTGCAGGCCTCTCCTCCTTCTTGACGCTGACCTTACCTGTGACCTTCTCTACCAGCTCCTCCATGGCAGACACATTGCTCTTGTGCGGTGGGGGTGTGAGGCTCCCCGGGGAGTGAAGGAGGGCATTGTGCTCTGTGGCGGACAGCGACTTCACGCTGCTGGCGTAGGACGGCTGCACCTGTACACTCTGCACAGCTGCCTGCAGCGGCTTCACAGTGCCCGGCAGCTGGTAGGCTGCGTGGATGCTGGGGTAGCCGCCCCAAGAGGGCGCACCGTTCTGCGCTTTGCTGATGGCTGTGGATACGGTGTTCTCCAGGGACTTCAGAATGTCCACGCCCCCCTTAGGGCTGTCATCCAGGTCCTCCTCGCGCAAATACTGGTAGAGAGCGGTAGGCTCGAACTTCTCAGTGGTGTCATCACTCTCCTCCTTGATCTTCTTGTCCACATCCCCCACTAGCACCACTGGAGCCTTCTCCTTTTCGGGCTCTTTCTTTTCTTCAGAGGCTGTGGAGCCAGCGGGGGAGTCTGGCTGTTTCTTAATGCTGGACGCTGGCAGCCGGGTGTGGGTGGTAGGGGGCAGGGGTATGGACTGGATCTTTTCTTCCACCACAGGGTCCAGAACCAGCTGCTTCCCTTTCTTAGAAGCTGAGGTTGTCACCTTCAAGAAGTGGCCAGTGACCATCATGTGGGCCGTGAGCTGCTGCAGGGTGTCATGGGAGCTGCCGCACTCCATGCACTTGAGGATCTGCGCTTTGCGGGCCTCAAACTGCCACGTGTAACTAGCACCATTCTGGTAGCCGTAGCGGTTATTCGGCGTGACATACGGGTTTGCTGTTTTCTGGTCCTTGGCCGACTCACTCAGCGCAACCTCTGTGGCCATGCCTGCCGGCTCTGGGGAGCAAGGGGATGCCAGATCCTGAAGTGCTCGCTTTTTGGTAGAAGGGACCAGTTTGGTGATGGCTGGCACTGGCTCCTTCAGAGGCACTTTCTGGTAATGCTTTGTTTTGATCATGTGGACACTGAGGTCTTGCAAGGACTCAAAGGAGTGTCCACAGTACATGCACTTCAGCACCTTCTGCGCGTCTTCTTTGCCCTCCATCTCCATCAGGGAGCGCTTCCTGGGCTTGGACCACCGCTTGGTCTTCTCAGAGTCCTTGTCCCTGTTGTCATCGCGGTAGTGGCCCGTCTCATTCATGTGCACCGTCAGTTCCACCAGTGTGTCATAGGCAGCACTACAGTCTTTGCACCGAAACTTACTGGCACCGGTAAACACGGAGCCGTACAGTTTGTTGTTCTGCCGATAGAGCTGCACGGTGCTGAACAGGCTGGGCTCAGGGAGCAGCCCGTAGGACGATGTCTGCTGCAGCGTTTTGGCCAAGGCAGCCTGGTGCCAGTCATACCCGGAGCTGCTGCTGTTACTGGTGCTGGTGCTGCAGCTGGTGCTGGCTGTGCTTGCCGTGGTACTGGCGGTACTGGCGATAGTGGTGGAGGGGGTGGGAGTGGAGCTCTCCTTCTGGCCAGCATCACTGTTGCTGGTGGTCGAACTGGACTTCTTCAAATCCAAAGCTAAGCTAGACCAGCAGGATTCAGAGAACAAGTTCGCATACACGGCTTTGATTTGTGCCAAGCTGTCCTGGGGGTAGGAGATGCCGTCTGGACACTGTGGCTCCTCTTTCTCTTCTCTGGAAGAAGAGCTTTTGAAATGGGCTAGCTGATCACTGTTCTCACTGAAGGGCGAGCCATAGCCGGCCTCCTGGTTGGTCGCAGTGCTGACGGGAGAGTTCTGGTAGCTCTGGGCCTCTTTGATCTCCGTCTCTTCATCGCACACAAACTCGCTCTCTTGAACGTCCAAAGACACCCCACCATCCTCCACGTGCTCCTCATCTATTTCTGCTGCCTTCAATTCTTCCTCAGGAACATAAGCTAAGAGAGAAAAATGAAGCACAGTTAGGAGGAGTAAATCATCTTCAAGGACGCGGCCTCCCCAGCAGTTGGGTGATCTTTAAAAAGATGTTTTTCAGCCAGGCTCCTGGGCTACAAGGCCACCCAACTCTGCCCACTGTGCTGCTACACAGCAGAAGATGATTTCACAAGGTCATTTCCCTGTGCAAATCCTCTACTAGAAAAGCATCTGAGCTGTGGAGCACCATCACCCTAGTTTGGCAGAGAGAAGCTGGGCTGGGAGGGTAAGGACCTGACACACCCGAGGGACCACTCTTACGGGCTGTTCCTCCCATGACATGAGAATCCCCTCATGTTCTCCATGCAGCAAATATTTGGAATCACCCATCACAGCAGGCCTGTCTGTCAACTTCTAGGGGAAGATATTATTTAGCAGGAAATAGTATGTAGTTTCCATAAATAAAGCTACTCCTTGATGGCAAGCAGCAAAAATACTCTTGACTTTCACCAAAAGAAAGACAGCACAGGATCACCAGTCTCCTGAGTGCAGACTGCCACCTGTCTGGGGTTGCCAGACAGGTGACCCAGGGCCACTACTGTCCACCAATGTCCAATGCAGCATCATATGCGATAGCCAAAAGAGGGAAACAAGCCAGTGTCCAACAACGAACAGATGAACAAAGAGTGGTGGACCCACACAATGGAATGTCATCAGGCCTTAAAGAAAAGGAAATACTGACATCTGCTACAGCCTGGTTCAACCTTGAGGACACCGTGGCAAGCAAAATGAGCCAGTCACAAAAGGCCAAATACTGTAACTCACCGAATGTGCGGTTCTTACAGTAGTCAAGTTCAGAGAAAGGCAAAGGTGGCTGACAGGGTCTTTGGGAAGAGGGAATAGAGAATTGTTTCACAGCTAGTTTCAGTTCTGCAGGACGGACAAAGTTATGGGCATGGGGGTGGTTACACAGCAATGTCAATGTTCTTGACACCACTGAACTACCACACTTGAAAAAGGATTAAAATGCTTTCATGTTATGTATATTTTATCAAAATATCTTTTAATTATAAAAGACAACAGTGTATAGTCCATTGACCCACCACAGGCCTACAACTGCCCAGCACAATGACTTCCTGGGCTGAATGCTGCCTTCTCCAGGGCACTTACAGTCTATCAGCATTTGTCCTGTGATGAGGAAGATGGAGGGAATACAGAGTATTAGACAAAACTTTAATTTTCATTGCAGGTCATTTTAGATCCTTTATAATGTGACACATTTTGCTAATTCCCAAGGACAGGTTGTTGCATGCACCACTTCCTAAATTTATTTCACCATTGGTTTCTCTTTTTCTTCTTCCTCGTCTTCCATCACTGTCGTCGTCATCATCATCATTTTAAAGAGAACAACTAACTGAACTAATAATGTTCTATTGGAAAATTTAGGGTTAAGGTATTTTCCAGAAAGCCCCTATTAAAATGCACTGATATGACTTGAGAGGGGTGTCTCATTAAATATAATCATTCATTATCACGTTATCAGAGCCAGATCCTAAGGGAGCACAGCAAAGAACGTAGCATTTTCAGGTAAGGTGACAAGAGGGACAGAAAACACCATGTTGCCTCAAGGGAGGATGCCAGGGGCACTAGGAGGTGTCTGCATCTGCAAATGAAGGGTTCTGGGGTCCAGGGAAGCAAGAACTCATGGCACATGCATGATCACTCATAAGCATGTGTGCGCACACATGCACATACATACATGCACGTGTACAGAGAGACAACTGAATTTTCATATGGCGAGTCTGCCAGCTCGGGCTCTTCAGAATGCCTGCATAGTCTCAGAGCAGCCGAGCACACACATGCATGTGTTCACTGCAGAACATGCAGCAGCAGTCCACTAACAAACCAGGGAATTACAGTTCTGTTAATATCACACCACTAGCATGAGAAATAACCACGCAAGACCTCAGGCTTTCACTTCAGGTGCCAACCTCTGGGCTACATTCTAGATGGTTCTGCTGCACCCCTATATGGTGTAATCCTTACAAAATTCAAAGATGACTCTCAAATTCACTTACTTTTTAATTTTTCTCAGAATGATTAAAGGTATAGAATGGACCTACTCTGAGGGTTCATTTGCTTGGACCCTCAGCCCATGGACCCCACATTGAGGACCACTGCTTAGATTATCCCCTTGAAGGAGTCTGGCCTGGGCCCTGCTGGTTGGGTCCTAGACCTCCTCTCTGCAGGCTTTAGTGAGGACAAGGAAGGCTGCAGGACTCCTAAAGAGAACTAAGCTCCTGTGAAGATCGATGGTGCCTGGGGCCTCTCGTGTGGGCAGTCTCTGAGCTTGTGTCATCCAGAGGGGCAGACTCAGGCAGCAGCCTCAGGCAGGCCCCTATGTCAGGACCAACTATGGGAAGCTGCCTGATGGATTTAGTCTAGTCATCTCTGGGAATAGAGGTTCCATCCCTAGCAAGTAATTTGAAGGAAACATTCCATTTGGACTAGTTTAGCTGTGTCGAGAAAGGGTCATCACTAGCTCATTACTCTGTGCGCGCCCCCACCCCACCAGTCACAACGGCTCAGAGGCTGCTTTGTTAGTCACAGTGCATGCCATGGTCTCCAAGGTAGGCAACCCATCAGGGTGTGCTGAACAATGCAGAGACCCCTTATCCACAAGGAATACATCCCAATGCCCCCAGTAGAAGCCTAAAACTGCAGATAGTACCCAATCCTATATCTATTATGGCTTCTCCTCTATACACACATACTTAGGATAGAATTTAATTTATAAATTAGGCACAGCAAAAGATTAACAATAAGTAATATAAAACACTACAGTAAAACTTTACTACACTGAGTAAAATAAGGGCTACTGAACACAAGCATTGTGATGCCACAACAGTTGAAATAATACCTGAGCCAGCTACTGAGTGACTAGCAAGAGGGCTCTCTATATAGCATGGATTTATGGGACAAAGAATCAATTTATACCTCAGGATGGACAGAACAAGACATCGTGAGGTTTCATCACACTGGGCCGGGGCCTCTCCAGCTCAAAAATGCCTGTGAGGACCCTGCTGTTTCCAAAACCATCTGTGTCTGGCACAAGAAGGACTCCAACTCTTACAAAACGAGCATGTGGTGCTATGGTGCCCCACATCACTCCTGAGTCAGGAAGGACAACCAGAACAATTCCTTGCTGCCCTCCCCAGCACTTTCTCCCACTTCAGAATGCCCCCATTCTGTTGTTTCAGAATCACCCCGAATCAGGTGCACTGAGGCTGCAAGGTCCTGAGGCTGTGCCTCCTCAGGCCCTCTAGCTAGCTCTGCTCCTGCCCATTTGGGGCCTCAAGGCCTCTTCTGGTTTTGGCAAGAGCTTTTGACTGCACTCCTCCCCTCCTGCTTGGCTCCAGTATTCCTCCAAGCTTCCCCAGCCTTTCTCTCAGCTGCCCTGAGTTCAAATCCTTGTTACAGTCCATGTCCTAGGTGGGGCATACAAACCTCCACATTGGCACCCCCATGATGTCCAGCCCTCTGTCCCCTGGAGCCCCCTGTGAGACAGGCTGCCCATGGCCAGATAGACAGGGGGCTCCAGGGGACAGAGGGCTGGTCTCCCTGGGGTCTGGATACCACCCCTTCTCTGCTCAGTGAAAGCTACCGACCCCTTGAAGGGAGACTCAATGTCATCTCCCGCATTACACCTCTGAATCCCTGCACAAAATCATTCTCCTCTCCTTGCAGGATTAGGAGTCTTTTGTCCTCATTGTCACACTGGGAGCCCTACCACTTTGTAGGGGCACATGCCACATCTGGGCTGAGCATTTTATTGTTTTAATAAACTTTTTTATTGAGTTAAATTGACAAAACCATACATATTTAAAGTGTGACACACTGTGTTTTAAAATACATATATACTGTGAAATGACTATTACAATCAAGCTAATTAACATAGCCATCATCTCATATACTTAGAGCAATCCTTAATTTCCTCCACTTCCCAATATTTCCTAATACCACAAGTCAAAAGGGCTGAGCATTTTCATCCCACTGCCTCACTGTACCCTCACGGCATAGCCCTTTAAAGTAAAGATCACCAAAATGCCTCTTTTGCAGAAGAAAAACCTGAGGCTCAGAGAACTTCACCAGTTTTCCCACATTATATGAAAACAAATGATGGAAACATGAACCTGACCTCCAGTTCAAGTGCTCTCCTCTCTGAACCAATGGTACCAAGTTATTTTCCTTTGTCTCCTCATCATTTAAATGCCAGGCAGGACGTGGAGGAATGAAGGAATGAATAGTCTAAAGTAATTCTCTAGTAAGTGTTCAGAAGACCATGCCAGATGAGGTATTATAAATAAGACAGTCTCAAATAAAAAAAAGTTAAAGGAGATAAACTTCAATATTTGACACTCTCTGACCCAACAACTTTATTTTTTAAAGTGTAGTCTAAAAATGTATGAAATGTAGAAAAAGCTTTATAAATAAAGATGTCTCTTACAGTATCATGCCACATAAAATTGGCCACAACCTAAATCTTCAATGCTAAGGGATAAAGGAGCTAGAGTTCATTCCTAAGAGGTGTATCCTTTAAACATGAAGAAGTACACTTGACTGACACAGGGAAAGTCATTCAATGAAAAGGGCATGAGGCAAAATCATGGAATACATTAGCAGATGCAAACCTTCCCCAAACACCCACCAGCAGAGCCACTGGCAGGATCCTGAGAACACAGAGAATAGTGTGGCCCAGCTGGGCAGGAATATCAGGAATGTCTTGTTACTTTATATCATCATCATCATCATCATCATCGTTTTAATGCTGACGAGTCAAGGGGCTGGAACAGGCAGGATGCAGACAGTGCTGGCTGCAAGCCTCTGTGGGCCCTCCCGTGTGCCCACATTGCCTTCCCAGCTCCTTCCAAGTCACAACACACTGGCTGCCTCCTATATCCCTCCCACTTGGGCCTTGATTTCCCGGCCACTCTGAGTGTTCTCTGGGGAGGCCACCAAGAGTCGAGCAAGTGGCCACGGCCTTTCTAGTAGCAGTCATTGTGTACCCTTTAATGACCATGGCTGCTTGCTTTGTCCTCCCCTCTAACCTTCCAGTGTTTCTACTTTTATCAAACACTCCTCCAGTTCACTTAATCCTGGTGATTTTCTGCTCTCCAGCTGTTTTTTTACTGCACTGTAATAGTTGGCCATATCTCATGTGTTTGGGGGTGGAGCACTGGGGATTGAGCCCATGGCCTTCACACTGAGCTACTTCTCCAACCCTTTTTATTTTGACACAGAGTCTCACTAAGTCATTAAGTTACTCGGGATGGACTCAAACTTATGACTGTCCTGTCCCAGCCTCCCAAAGTGCTGGAATTATAGGTACATAGCACCATTCCCAGATCTCTATTTCTAATTAGTTAGCTTTTCTCCTCTAATCTACCAAGACATGCACGGTAGCACAAAGCTGTGGCAGCCTGGCTGGGGGTGCTGTTCTCTACCACACACCACTGGATACCTATGCCCCACAAGCCTGAAGCCACCCTTCTGATCCTAAACAGCTCTCCCGTCCACCCTTCTCCATGGTTGTCCACAGGAACCTCTCCACCCACTCTTTGACAGCCCTGTCCAGGGTGCCTTGAGCCGAAGGGCTGGTCAGGGCAGCCTCTCACTCACTCAAGTTATCCTGACCATGGAAGGTTGTGGGTGTGGACAGCTGTGGCCTTTTCTGGGTGTGAGGGGTGACTATGCCTCACAGACAGACAGGCAGAAGAGAGAACCCCACAGAATGCTCCAGGACCAACTCTGCCAGTGTCTACCTGCCCTGCCCCTATCTTCTACTCCAAGAGCCTTTGTAGATGGGTTTAGTTCCAAGCCCCTAGTAATAAAAATGACAAAGTAACAACAGCAAGGCCAAGCACCCCTCCCAGCACTTCTAACTGCCAGAGCTCAACCTCCTACTCTTCCAGTGCCTGCCCCACACTGGAGTCGCAGAGGCCCTTCCTGGGCTCAGCTAGGAAGCCCCAGCACTGCACTTCCAAGCTGTGATGCTCCTTCAGAACCTATCCTTCCAAAGAAGTACGCTGAGCACCCAGCTCTGCCCTCCAGGCCCACCCAAGAGGGCTCCCTTACTCCCAGAAGTGGGTGATAGACCCAGGGATTGGGTCCTAGAGGCAGAACTCCTCAGAAGGATCTAAAACTAGCTAAACTTCATTTTAATAATTCAGGGCCCGCGGAGAACAAGAAGGCTCTGAAGGCCCCGCCTATAGCAACACACCTTGGCTTCAGCACCAGACCCACGCCCGCCACACACAGCCGACTCGGCAACCCTGGTTCAGAAGATCTGAGGAAAGGTGTGCTCAGGTGGCCTCGACACTGGGGTCAGGAAGAAGAGTGAGGCAGATACTCACTGTGTCGCCAAGACCTGTGGAAAAGAAGATGCTGAACACAGGTCTGAAGACCTGGCGGGAACCAAGGCTCAGCCACCTGTGGACAGAGCGAGCCAACACATGCGCCCCCTCCTTGGGACCTTGATTCCCCCAACAGTACAATCATGGTAGTGAATGATGTCTTTGGGGCTTGTAAAAAGTGTTCATGGAAATGGAAGAATTAGCATCATCATTAAGCCCAATTCTGTGCTTGTCTGTTGTTGTGGTTTGTGTGTTTGTGTCTTCCCAGAATTCGTATGTGAAAATGTAATCACCAATTGAGGGCACTGAGAGGTGGGGCCTCTGGGAGGCAATCAGGTCACAAGGGGGAAGCCCTCATTGGTGGGATCAGTGTTGTCACTGAAGATGCTCCAGAGAGCCGCCTGGCTCTGTCCACCACGGAGGACACAGTGGGGAAAGGCCTCTGTGAACCAGGAAGTAGCTCAAAGAAGACACCAGACGTAGGACTTCTATAGCCTCTAGACTTCAAAAAAATAATTTGTGTTGTTTATAGGTCAGTTTACAGAAGCCCTCAGACAGACACCTGCTCCCCAACGTCGTGCCCTGCAGACACACAGGATACACAAAATGAGCAACCTTTGAGTAGATATCTTGTGCTGGTGCCACTGTGGGAGGTGCCTCAACTAGCCTCATGCCCCTCAAGACACTGCATACACCATGAAAGGGAACAACAGGGACAAAATGAAGGTCACCCTGTCCTGATGCAAGCTGACCCACTGTTTGTCACTACTCATGTAGATGATATGCAGACAGTGGACTATCTGGACCCTTTTCCTTACCCTCCTTCTTCTGTGTGCCTTACAGTGGCCTCACTCACTATAAAAACATCTGCCAAAAGGCAGAGGAAGGAAGGGTAGCTGGGAAGCCCAAACCAGGCCTTGGGGCTGCTCCTGGGACCAGCTCCCCAGGGCCTGCAGGGAAGATGGCGGCACGCTGGCAGCAGGCAGGTTGGGAAATTTGGTTTATCCATGCTCTGCTTTCCTCATTAGCACACATAATTGAGAGTTGGCTGTGAAAGAGGAAAATGGATATATAAAAGTGACAAATATAAAATGCAGGTCTTTAGTCTCTGCTTGCTGACTGCCTTATAGTAAACACAAAACTTTGCTATTGTATTACCACCTGGTGGAACTATATAATCATACCAAATTACATGTTTATCTCCATCAAACTATTTTTTTAGACTGGCAAAATGTGATATCCATGAACAGATGGCCATTATATCAAAATACATTTATTCCAAGGGGCCAATTCACAAAAGGGGCTCACATACACCTAAGTGATGAATGTATAGCTTCAATTCATTGTACAATCTTGCAAAACACCCCTCCTTCCAAATTTATAATTGATCACTTGTAAAGTAACTTCACCTTCGTCATGGAGAGAACAGGTGGTTTTGATGAAAGTCAGAATATATCAGGAAATAAAAAATGCAGAAAAAGCAGATACAAGCAAAGAGTATTTCTTCCTAGTCAAAAAAGAGTATTAAAATGTGAGCAAGATATACAGTAATCTACCAGTACAGTTCTGGTTTCTTGTAGGAAGGCTGACACTCTGCCAAGCAAAGCTAAAAGGCCACTTCTGCTCTGATGTGATATGGACAAAACATTTTCTAGCACTTTGGTGAATTTTAGTTGCCTGGAACCAATCATTAACGCACTGGTTTGCTTGAGCATGTGGTTTATAACAAAAATATTTCTTTAGTTAAACCCAAGTTGAAGCCATTTTTAAGAATTGTGGGATCTGTAAATAAAATGAGCTAGTTTTTTCCTAGTGCCAGTTTTAATTAGGAATCCATAGGTAACTTCCCTAAAATAAATATAATCTCTTCTTTTCCTCCCTTCCCAAGAATTCCATTTCAAATTAAGTGAGAAACATGAAACCTCATTTTAGGACCCTTCCTGCACTTCCCACAAGCGTATCAGATATTAATCTTTTGTTTGGAGTTGGCTACCTGTGACAACAAATAAGATAATCCAAACTGGAGCAAAACCTGTGACGGAAAGAATGAAAACCTTTCCTTGATTTTCAATGATGTCAGGAGTGAGAAGAAGAGGAAAAAACATCAGAGAATCTTGAAAAATTGAAAGAGACTTTAAAGTGAAGAAAGAAGGCCAGGAAGTGAACAGCTCTTGCACGCATGGGAGGGCAGAGCAAGCTGGTGTTCGTTGCCACTGCTGTATGGACACCTTTCACTCCACACACCAGGCTAGTCCCCCAAGCTGCGCAAACCCTAAGCCAAGCACCAGGAAACGGCACATTCTCAGTCACTACCCCCATGTGGGGAAGGATCCACTCACGCTGGAGCAGTGTGGGGAGTCTGGGTCTATGCACCCAGTATGAGCAGGTGAGACCCAAAGCACTGGCCTCCAGCCTAGCATGAAAAGATCACCTGAAACTAGAACAGACTTATCAACAGGCAGGACTCACCTGATGCAGGATGTTCAGAGCTGCTGAGGAAACCCGTACATCATCTCTCTCTTCAAACAGCGGAAGCTAATGTAAAGAAACACGACTCAGAGCTAGCACCCACCTATTCTGACTATGTTCTCAACAAGTTGTCACAAAGAATAAGTAACCACGAGATCCACCACTGCTGGGTGACAGTCGCCTTTGCTGCGGTGCGCTTGCTACTCCTCCCTGCCACGCTTCAATACGAAGTTTACTTCTAAAACGTGAACTTCTAGAAGGCTAGGTTAGGGGTCTTAGAATGTGTGACTGAGAGATAAAGGAGGGAAGTATCTTTCAGAGTTTCCAAAACTCACACAGGGCTTTTGCCTCAGAAGTAAGTCTCCCTTTTAAAAATCAAGTGGTTTATTCTCATAAACACACGGGATAAAGATGACACATGGGAAAGGCAATCTTGGAAATGTCAACTGGGGTATGGATGGGTGTATGTGCCAGGGACACACGCAGGTATTGGTGAAAGACTAAACTTTGGCACCAAGTTAGAGGGGCCTTTATATTTAAATATGCTATGGTCACAACCACATTATTTACCAAGGTAATGCACACTGCCCACAGAACTGTTTCTATGCTCAACACAAGCTCACACAGAACTGGGCTTGCTTTAAATCCCTATGATAATAACACTGGTGTCTGGAACAAAAGTTCTCTCCCCATTATAGTGACAGGAAAATGTAATTTTTATCAGAGTAACTAGGTTTATTTTACTATTATCAATGAATTCTCATAATTACTTTCCAAGACTTTTTTAAAAGAATTTTTTTACTTAGAAAGAAGAGAGAGAGACAAACACACACAAAAACTGACAAGTTCGGCTAGGGTGATTATGTATGGTGATCTGTTTTCATCACACACTATAGTTTTCCAAAAATCTTTGTTTTCATTAGGAGCTAAAGCTTTCTAAAAATTTGTAATTCTTATGGATATAAATGCACTGTAATATATTTATAGCGTTGGTAGAAATTTTTATTTCTAGAGATAAAACTATAAAAACGAAATACATCACGAGGTAAACCAGTGCAGGTTTTTAGCCCAAAATACGTTTAAGAGAGAGGTTACTGAATCACAAAAAAAGAAGTGGGCTCCTCGGCGTTTCCTCCAGGAAATCCCTGGCCCCCCACACCACCAGCACACCTGGGCTGTCCCCTACCCCGACTACAGGAATCTGATGAATGAGCAAGCTTACAAATGGTAACTGCAGTATAAAATTCTTCTTTTACAATTACTTATAGAAATAAATGACATTTTCCCCCATCAAATAAAACAAAGACTCCAAATCATCATTTCTGCTATTTCTTTTTGTGTCAAAACAGCTTTGCCATCGCTCCCCCGCCCTTCCCGAGCCTAACTCGACGATGCAGAATGTGACAGTGTGAACACATTCAGTATGTCCCACTGTCGGAGTGGGGGACACGCAGAGCTGCTGCACAGTCCATGAGGAAACCTCTGAACAAGCAAGCACCAACAGCATGCAAGAAGGGGCTACCAGGTTTCGCACACACATGTACAGGCCTGAGTGTGTGCACACATGTGCATGTATGTGTGTGGACATGAATATGTGTACTGGGGCATTGTGTGGGTATGTGTGAATAAAGCGTTTAAAAATACGTAAGCCCTCCTATTTCCCGAACGAAAATGGGACAAGTGGATCTTATGGCTAGACTTCATTTTTTTAATTAAATCTTGTTAATATTTTTGTCATAAAATATGCCTTCTGGATGCCAATGTGTCCCTAAAGATGTGCTGTCATCCCAAGCAATGTGAAATTCTGTGCGTCCTAATGCAAGTGGACATAAGGCAATGTATACAGTCCTGGTTAGAGCTTAATATGACACCGACCATGTGTGCCCTGACGGTTTACTATGTAAATACACACATTCAACTGAAAAAATATTTTCATCTCAAAATGGAACTATATAATGAGGCGCAAATATCATCATATCTTCAGCAAACTAGATAAAAACTATTTCTCAAGTCACAGCCCAAAATTGTTTAAAACATCTTTGTTGCTTTAAAGAAAACAAGACTTGCTCTTGTCAACAGTCATTTTAAGGATGGTGAGAAGTGACAGCTGTATTTGTTTTTTAATGGCTAAATGTAGTAAAGTTCCAAATTCCCTGGAGTCTTAACACTGGCTCTGAGCAATTAGGTTTGTATTCCCCCGAACCTGCATCTTAATGTGCACCCCAATTATGTACAAGAAAAGTGCTTTCCTGAACCACCCTGTTTTGTATTCCATAGGAGGTGAATGCTCCCAGAATCCTGCCTCATCGGCACCATTGTTCCTCGGGTAGATGAACAAAAGTGTGGGTGCTTTACTAAAAGAGCTGGAGCAACAATAGAAGAAAGGCTTCCCTGAATATGCTATGCTTTCTAAAAGTCAGTGGTGAGACTATCCTGAAAAATGTGGCAGGTACAAAGCTGGGTACTCCAAATACCCACCAACACTACGGGGCGGGCACACACCTGTGTCTGCTCCCACTGATAGCCAAACACTCAGTGAAAAGTCTAACACGTGTCCTTTCAATAAAAGAGATTCTGTGTTTTTTGTTATGCCCCAAAATTTGGATATTTGAAATCACTTCGCTACTGGCATTTAATACAACAAGCTAGCTGACTAAACATTTCCATTCTAACTCGTGCAGAGATCAAGTAATGTAGTTTATAGAGGAGAGACACAGTGAGACTTGAAAATACCACGTGTGAAGACAGCATTTTAGTAGGAAAATACACGGAACAGTCCTCATTCTCTTATTGAATTTATCAGGCCACAGGACACATGGCATCACTGAAAACTCCCCGGGTTAGCAGACCTGCTGTTCGCTCTGCACATGGAGTCATGTGTTTAAGGTATACAGTGACAAAGAATGAAGTTCCAATTTAGAAATCTTTTTAAAAAGCACTAGCAATTCACATCAATGGATCTTCCTCACATGAGCAACCTCAGGAAGTGACTTTGTAGGCAAAGAGAAGGCCATTCCAAGAGCGGATTATTTATAATTATAAGGAAATGAGGAGAATGGAAGTCCCCTTTCCTCCCTTTATGTCTTAAGCCAGGGTCTTCAACAATGAATAAGATCGCCCTTGCGGTTTTCTCCAGCTGGAGAGAACCTTTGCAGGCGGCCTATTAGAGGAGTACACAGATCCCAGCCCCTCCCTGCCTCCCGCCCTCCCAGCCTCCCCTAGAATGAAAAGAGCACATTATTAGCAAAGGTCTGCCAGGGAGACCAAGGTGCTGCTCTGTTCTGCAGCGATTCTATCTCTGAGACTTACTCGCTCGTCCTCTTCCATCTGATAAACTATACATCCCAGCATTCTCATTAGGCTCCCATCACCAAAGGGAGTAGAGATGAATCTGTCTAGGCCCCCTCCCCTCTCTGTTCTGTCGAAATGATTTCATCGAAATGTTCATTTTCATCCCTGCTGGCAACATTAGAAAGGAAGTATTTAACCTGTTTCCATTACTTATACAAATTACCATTATGGGGTAGGACAGATGTTAGAATCACGCCACATAACTAACTTCCATACATTCTTTACAGGAAGCGGGAGAAGAAGGAAGGCGGCTGGATCACATTATCTAGGCTCAATAATGTTCTCTCCACTACCAGATTCATTAACTTTGCACATCAGCGTTGCACTTTCTTTCTTCATGAAAATTCCCAGGCTGGTTGGACTCATTTAATTTGGAGAGAGAAACCTTTGTCAGTGATAATGTTTTGATCAGGTGCATTGGGAGAGCGGGAGGGGAAGAGGGTGAGGGAAGGAGGGAGGGGCAAGAAGAAAAGACAGGGAGAAGAGGAAACCACCTTGTCGAAAATGTTCCCTTCCCAACACGAATGATGAAAGGGAAGTCAGTTGGAGCCGCTGGTACTCAAAGATGGCTGTCACTTCAGATAGGCACGGGCACAACTCACCTAGACAGGTGACACTTTGGTGGTGCAAAATCCTGCTGCATTATTGAGCACGCCAAGAAGGGGCTCAGGAAGACTGCAGGCCCAGGATGCCTAGGGCACCAGGGAAGTGAATTCAGCAGGTGAAGGGATTTCTCTCTTCATTTGCATCCTGGAGTGAAGGAGAGGCAAAGTTTGCTGACTGAAAAGGCAAAGAAGGTACAAACTCCAGGAGCCCAGGTTCCAGCCCCGAGCTTTCCTCACCTTCGCCATCCCTGATAGCCAAGCAGAGGCTAGGATGACGGTCCATGTAATTAGTAGGTACGCAAATCCCATCAACTCCTCATTACAGGCATTTAGAAAATCCAGCATTAACAATAATCCTAATCCAAGGACATTTTCTTGTCTGATTTCTTCTATATCCATGCTGTGAACACATCTAGATCTGACCACAGGTAGGACTGGTAGAGAATATACAAGGTTGAGGCAACACAATTTCTAGGGAAAGGCTATAAAATAAAAGATGCAACTGTGCAGCATAAGAAACAAATTCCATTCCATTTCCAAAAGCGATCTATCCCTTGAAAGACTAGCTGATCCTCAATTCCAGTGTCTCACCTAACTCTCTCTCCTGACCCTTTTGCCTTTGGTTCTACCCACGAAACCACTTGGAAAGAAATGCTGTGCAGACTTCAATGAATAAGTAAAAAGGGAAAAGGAAACACTCATTGGTGGAAAGAAAGAAAACACAGACTAAGAGAATCTAAACTACACTACAGGAGGGGGCTCCAACATAGAAGCTAGCAAAGCAAAATCAGATGTAGGAAAAAGGATGCTTGAGGCTAACAGTTCCCAAAAAGCTATAATGCTGCCAGGAACAACAAAAAAGTATGCACAGAAATACATCCTCAGTAAAAGGTGTTAAAAGCCCAATTTTTATCAAAGGCAACATTGAAATCCAATCTCCAATAGGAACAAAATACATTATCTAGGTGGATAACAATCTACCTAAGGAAGCATTTTTCTCAGTACATAGTATTGGGTGGGTGGACTACTAATACAGAAGACTATTATTTTGAAAGAACTAATTTACTTGTTCTTGAATAAACATTTTATACTCGCAGAACTTCCACTCAACCAGCATTATGGTTTGCTTGAAAAAGTCACTAAAGGGGCTGGGGATTTAGCTCAGCGGCAAAAGCGCCTGCCTGGCAAGCGCAAGGTCATGAGTTCGGTTCCTGGTACCGGAGAAAAAAACCAAAAAAAAAAAAAAAAAGAAAAAGAAAAAGTCACTAAATAACAACAGGTAATATCTGCTGAACCCTTACTCTGGCCTAGGTACAATCATAAGTGTTCTACACGTACTAGCTGGATAAGCCTCATGCCAACCTGTAAGGCAACCCTATTGTTTCCTTCCATATTTCTAGGTGAGGAAACTGAGGCACAGAGGCCGGAGACCAACAGAAATGCTCTACGGGCAGGAAGATGCAGAGTGGTGTTCTCAGATCGTCTGCCCAAGCCAGGTATCTGACGCAGTCATACTGCTAGGGCCACGCCCATCAGCAGGGCAAGTGGCACTGCCAGAAACACTGATTCTGTTTGTAAAACCAGGTCTCTGTTTCCACAGTGAACAAAACTGGCCTTGGGCACTTCTGCCCTATAAGTTGTGGTCAAATGTATCAGCCCTTACAGGCCGCAGAGATGGGCATCTATGAGCTGTTGCAGAGCACAGTGGGTCTGTTTCCTCCCCAGGCCTGTCACTGACTGGCAGGAGATCGGCAGTCCCTGGGGACCTGGGAAGCTGGGGAAAGGTATAACTGCTTCCTGGGCACAAGTTCAGCTGTGGATAAGAAGTTCTAGAGATGCATGGTGGTGCTGCCTGCCCAACAAACACTATGAACACCTAATGTGCACATTCTGGACTGTACTCTTAAACTGGATAAAATGATGAATTTTATGTTATGCATACTTTAGCCCCATAAAAAATGGGAGAATGAAAATTTGTTTACTCTCATAAAAAAGAAGGGTGAGGAAAAAAAATACGCATAGGCCAGGCTCCCTCTGTGTAGTCACCTCTCTGCCTAGCCCAGTAGCTGTCCTGCCACTGAACAACCTCCAGCTCAGCCACCTGACCAGCCTGCCAGGGCCCTCCCCACCTGTGCAGACTCTCAACCCTGGGGCTGCTTTATCACAGCACAGGGAGGTAATCACAAGTCTAGAGATGTCCTCCTCCTGGGCCAGGTCTCCTCTAGCATAAAGCAACATCTTAATGGACCTTGGACCCTGGCAACCAACACAGTACTTGGGACAAAGTAAGTGTTTGGTTAAGTACTGATGAGAAAAATGAATTAAAGACTGAGTGAACACTGGTTTAATTTGAAGCAAAGTAATACAAATAAATGTATGTTGCCTTTTTCATACATATAATATAAATTTCCATGTGGCCCTAATCACCTGGAAAAGAAAAGAAAAAACCTTTCTGCATTAGAAAGAAAAGGAAAAACCTTTCTGTATTAGAGCAGAGGGAAAAAAACCTTTCTGACCTATCTTTGGTATGAAATACTTGTTTAAAATTACTTTTAAAGATATATTTCCAATATGCTAGTCACCTACCACCTGTATCAGTAGACACTCAGCCTCACATCATCAATCAAACACAGTTCTTCAAAAGTTCTGACGGCCCTAATGATTTGACTGCAAACAGGAAAAACACATCAACCCGAATCATAAAGGAAGAAAATGGGGTGGAAAAGGAAAAAACAACCACTCTGAAATCTTGTCTCAGAAGATCCATCTTTCCTGAGTTGTGCCTCCCGTTAAATCAGTAAGAATATCTGTCAGAGATATCCTGCTACACCATTTGGCTGATGTCAAACCTAAATAAACCAGATCAGAAAACCAGCAAGTGGCAGGAGAGAAATGAACGGGCACAGAGCAGTCTCACTGTAACTCGCATGGTTTGCTTGCTGATTTTTTGGAGAGGGGGGTGGAGGGAAGTCGTGGCAATCACTGCAGTCATTTGCAGTACTAATGTCCAATTCAGCCTCCTTTCATTCCCCTGATTTAGGTGGTCAGAGTGGTCTCGTAGCCGACACGGGGAAGCTGTGCTGTTTAGCAGGCTGTTTAATGGGAAACTGGCAGTCTTATTTCTTTTCTAGATTTGGTTTGTCACTAGGTCTCCATTACATGCCACTCAGCTTTGATGTCTTTGGACAGGACTGATCAAAAGATGTCATTTGACCTACACAGCATGGCAGAAACTTGGAGAAGTCTCATAAAGCGACACTCTGGCTGTAAATAAAATGACATTATTATTTCCTCTCTCCTATCATGTAGAAAAGCCAATTATGGTAATGCACTGCATGTCAATGAAAATACAGCAATCTTTTTGGAGCAGCCACTGCAGGCATCAGTACTGCAACTCTCCTTCCTGGGAAAATTTGCCCATTGGAAAATGAAGAGGAAGGAGGTGATAGATGTCGTAAAGACGGTTAATAAAATCCTGGACAGCCAAGAAAAGTGCAAGTCAGCAAAACAATTGGAAGTGCAAAATGCAAACTGTTAAGTTTCCAAATTATCTAATAATTTAATCTTCAGTGATTTATATTCTGTCACCAAAATAGCCAGTATCATGACTTGTATTTCTTTCCATTTGACTGACAGGCAAGGCGATTTATGGTACTAATAAACCCCTTCACATCCACTATTCCTTAAGAAGCTAACTCTTGGGGGAGGGGGATTCTGACCTTGTCCCTGAGATTCATTTAGAAGTGTACTTCCCTCTGTCCTGGGTCTGCAAGACAATGTAAAACATCATGCAGGATATCATGTTGCTACTGTTTTAGAGTGCCTCATTTTATTCCTGCTACTGATGCAAAATATTCACCATCTTGCTCCTCCTCAAGCACATGTGTGAACCAAAAATGGATAACAATTCCTTTCTCCCCTTTTGAGAGCAGAGTACCTATTGGGAACATCTCCGTAACCCAGGGCAGAAGCTCAGAGGGACAGCATCTCTTAACTGCACGGTACCATGCGACAGTGTATACACACTTGTTTAGAGAAGGAACTGGTCTCCTCCTTCCTCTCATCTCTCCACTCCTAATGTCTCCCCTGAAATCAGAACCCCATGAAGTCAACTGTTTGCAGTGTGCACCAGGACACCCTCAAGAAGCCCAGTCACTATGCCCCAGAAGGAATGAGCAGCCTTGCAGCTCCTGAAAGCCCATCTCTGGGTTCTGCTCCTGGTAAGCCCCCACAGGAACCCTGGCACCAGTGTGGTACTTGGCTCAACGGTCCATGGGTGGGATCGTGTCATTCCCTGGTCATTCCCTGACTAGTCTGTGTGTCCAAAATGAGGCACAGCCTTATTTTCATTGATACCATTCATTCAGGCTGAGAGAATGCAGCTTCAGAGCAGCTTTTGCAGGACTGTGGGTAGAGCTGAGATGTAAAATGCCAGAAGAGACATTTTAATGTATCTGTAATCATGGTGCATATTCATTTCTAGAAAAAAATAGAGCCATGCAATTTATGTCCATTGAAGTCAAGAAAATAAAGCAATTTTCAGAGCCACAACAACTACAACAAAAATAAAAACTTTTTGGCTACGTCAGAAAATTTTTTAAATGCTATAATTGTTTGGGTTAAAATTATTTTCCATTATGACAAGTCATTTCTAAGCACACACTGCAACCACATCTTTTTTCCGCTGCAATTTAATTTTGGTGCATAATACAGTGCAGATTAAATTTAGAAGCTTCATCAAATTTTAGTAACTTTAAGTAATATTCTTTATGTCAATACTGCCAGGGGCTCCACAAGAACTGACATTTGTAAAGCTGGAGACTGCAGTGAAGTGAGTTTTGTGTAGTCCTCACCAGGACTCAGCACAACTTCTGCAGGCAACGGAATCTGCACTGTGGTTCTTGACTCACTCACCCATTGTCAACCGCAGGCCACGGGTGATAGCTGGAAGAAAAGTTACCTGCTCCTGTTCAGCCCATGCTTTGTCATTCAAAGGACATCCGTACATTTTGACAGAAGTCAGTGCCCTGTTTTTCTTTCACTCTGCTCCCTGAGGACTATGTTCATTTTAAAGACTGCTACATACAAGGGGATTAGTGCCCAGGCAGACTACAGTTAAAGTGTGTAAGCACCCTGACATCACCCAAAGCTGTCTCCTTCTCCCACAAGGCCCTCTGTCTATTTCTACATGAGCACAATAAAAAGGAACCCTGCACTCTTAGTGTTCCCTGAGGACCCAGTACCACCTAGAAATGAATACATGGCACTTAAATCCTGAAGGTGCCTTCTGAGCGCTACTCTTGCAGCTACAGAATTCCTAAGCTCGGATACCCGAGTCCCTTTCGACAGCTATGTGTGAGGACGCTGGACAACTGTACTATCTGCACGATGGCCTGAGGCTGCTCACCCCTCCGGGAGCCCCACGTGTAGATGGGCGGTGTGGCCTTGGTGAAGGGCTCCATACTACGTGAAGAGTACCGGACTCCAGGTGCTGATAAAAGTCAGAACCACAGGTTTCCTTCAGGTCTCGTGGAGCCTTCCCTGCAGGACTCAGGCTTTCCAAAGAACACTTTTTAAAACCAAAAATGACTCCTAAAGCACCTAAGGAGAAAATGATCCACTGCTAAGCAATCCCAGTTAGTTATTTCAGTGAATGTAAGTACTTTATTGCCTTTTGGGTGGGAATTCATGATCTTCATGTAACGGTGAAAACCTTCAATTCATTCTTAGACAAGAATTCCAAAGTATTTCCATATTCCTGAATCTGAAGGAGTCTTATCTGGAGCAAGAGGGATTGATATAGGGGAGAAACAAATTTATCCACTGGTATTTCATTCCATACCCCAATATTAAATTTTATGTGGGAAATCTAGGAATTTAAAAGCTTCACATTCTTGTGTAATAAAAAAGAAATACAATATCCTGTTGCTATGCACAGTGACACTTCGTGCAGGAAAGAAAACCATTCTCCTTAGCTATTCTTTGAAATACGACCTACGACGTCATTTAATTTTTGAAAACCCTAAGGTCATGTAACACACTTTCTCTGTCATTTGTAAGTACATTAACTCAGTGGCCATACGACAGTGAAATTATGATAATGGGCTGCTAAAATGGGTCAGGCAGGCACTGCGTTTCACGTTAGCTTCAAACAACTGTTAGGACACAGCCCAAATCAAACACGACAGCAGAAAAGCACCGAGTTTACTTTTCCTGGAGTGTTTCTTCCTTGAGTCCACAGCAGGACAAGCCAAGGGGTCCCACCTCAGTGGTAAACTGTGAGATAATACCACCACCAAAACCAAATTCCGCTTCTGAGGAATGCTGCTTTGAAATCATGAATACAGATTTAAAGGGGAAGAAGGAGGTCAAAGTCTGCTTCTTTCTAAAAGGTTTTCTACCATGGCCCAAGACGCAACAAATGAGACAATATTCTGCATATAAAAGAACACAATAAAATAGATCCTTTAAGTTAAAATATTTCAAAACAGAAACACATTTAATATATCCATTTAAGCAAAAGAAAAATACCTCTTTCAATAACACTTCTTGTATGATAAACTTTTCTGGAAAGATCAGTAGAAGCAGGAAAGAGAAATTTGTTTTGCTGTGTACGGTACATCTTGCACCGAAGTGCAACTAAGCAAAAGATGCCTGAAAAGTTCAGAACTGGAAATATCTGCCCCCTTGATTTTAAAGTGCAGACACAAAAAACACAAGACCTGAGGTTAGAGCTTAAGAATGAAACTTCTGAAGTGATATTTAAGTGTATGCATGCTGATGGGCTGGTCCTGATTTATTTCTGTACAGTTCCTTGCCCTAGAAACACTGCTGGCCTTGAGTTTGTAGCAGGTATTGTGGGTCTAATCAGCCGTTGAGAGACCCTGCCAAAGAACCCACCTCACAGTGCAGGCAGTCACCTTGATCTCCAAATAATTTGCTAACTACCTATGAATCAGAGAGCAATTCCTTTCAAATAGCCCTTTCTCTTTCTTCTGCTTTTCTCAACACTAAAAAAAATCTGTCAGTATAATAGTTCCTAGGAGAACTCTAAGCACGAGGTTGATGAACACAAAGGCTCAGAAACACCATCCGCATGCAAAAGTTAACTGAACGGCAGAGATAATTGCTAAGATAATTATTTTGATAGAAGCCAGCTGAAGGCTTCAGCAGTGTGTTTTACTATTCCTGTTAAGGGTAAACTATCCATTTCAGATACTTGCTATTCACATACATATTTACTGGATGATATTTTGTTTTCAATTTCTTTTTGGAAAATAATCATAATAAAACCCAGAGACTTGAAGAGTCTAGCTAACTAGGCAAGTTTTTAACACATCTTTCTAAGGATTGTACAATTCTGTAAACGTGTAGCTTTGTAAGATCTTGTGAAGCAGCATCTCCAGTCTATAAAATAGCACTGCATTTCATAAAAAGAGAAGAAAACAAAGGAGATTTTGGACTATTCTATGGTCAGTATCAGCAGCTCTGCTCCCTGCACTTCGTAGGGCTGAGTGACAGTGGAATTTAACGTAGTATAACTACAGTAGCCTTGAGCAAAGATACAATTACAGCTGAAAAGCATCTTAGAGCCTGGACTATTGCTAGCATCATGGTATAAATCAACAATTGCTTCTTCCCTTTTCCTCTACAGCTTGCTCTTCTCCAAATTCAAAACACAGACTCTTCAAGGATCAAAAATTTGGTAAAAGGTCATTTTGTTTTCCTCAATACCATAAAAACTGGCATAGCCAGGTCTGACATACATATGTAAAACAGCTCAGAAAGACACTGATTTTTCCTTCACACTGAACTATTGTATCTGTAGAAAATGCTGATAAACCACGACTAACAAAAAACACAATCGCTGGAGTTTAATTGCCAACATGGAAATAAGAAACACAGACATATTGGATACGGTTATTGTCTCTTGGCACCATAACTAAAGCAAGCCATTTCCTTAACTGATAAACATGTATTCAAATTAATTTGATTGTGTTAAGAGTTTGAGGTGCTAACATTTGCTTATAAGGAAAGGGACCTATAAAATATAGTACATGGTGTCAGAGCATACATTCATTATTCGTAATAATAACTTATTTATATTGATATTTAACGAAACAAGAAAAGGTGTCTCACTCTGAGACTAAGGACGAATAAAGAAGGCAGAACACGGGGAAATGGCAGCCACACAGACAGAAATGCAGACCCACACGTGCAGCGATCCATAGCCCGCAGAAAGGCACTGCAAGTCAGAGGCAAATGTTGCACCTGATTAGCCAGACATTTAGGTTGACAGGTTACACTCCTGAAAAATGATTTCACGCCTTTATTTTTTTAAAAAAAGAGGATCCAAGTAACACATTTAATCAAACATTTAATGAACCTGCAGCCTGAATCAGATGACACTTCCTCAAACGCACACCGAATGATGTCAGAGACAGAGGGGTAATGAGAGTCTGGGACGGCCAACCCAAACTCAAGATTCTCACCTTCACTGCAGAGTACACCTTGTGGACACACCCTGAACATGGTCCAGGGCCTACCTGAAGTCCCTACTTCTCATCGATGGGAAGGGCAGCCTTATAGCAGGTAAACTTCAAGACTCATTCCAACCTGAAAGTGTTCCTCAGCCCAAGGAGAAAGCCAGCAGCATGGTGCCAGACACAGTGGGCACCCAGGGCACTGAGGACAAAGTGGTGCTCTACAGCACTGATAGCACAGACTGGCAGGAGCGAGTGTCTCAGAGGAGGAGTACCCAGCCTCCCAGGAAGACAGGGTGTGAAGGGCAGCTCGAGGGAAAGCTGCAGAGCTGTCCTGGTTGGGGGATGTGGATTCCAGGAGGCAGAGAACAGGAAGGATGCTGAGAGAAGCCAGGGCCTGGAGCTGCTGTGGCTTCCAGACAAAGAGGAGGGTCACACTTCCCCAAAATGATGGTAACATCCACTTTTGTTCATCATACCAGGGCCAGTCTTGAGCCACAATGGATGCTGCATGTGAGTGAATCTTAAAGACAGGAAATACTGTTTGCTCAGGTTTAAAAGAAGCAGCCAGATGGTCCTGGCCCAGGGGCAGACTGTCAGTGTGCTTACATCATACGCCTAGACATTACAGGCTCTACGTTCTATGTGGGCTGCTTCCTGCTTGGCACACACTCAACAAATGTTTGTTGAATGGATTAAAAAAAAAAGAATACAGAAAGACATATATAACTGTCTTTCACTCAGCATCACCCAGGACAGTGCTCTGACGTCACCCAACTGTATCTGCTGTGCGGCTTTGTTGCAGCCCTAAAAAAGGCGGAGCCCCTTCCTGGATATCTACGGTAATGAGGACCTTTGGGGAAACTCGTGAAAGCCTAATGAATACTTTCTGGATCTGCAGGGCCCGGCATCCTCACTCTGCACTCCACCCATGCCAGGCATAGCCCCTGCACTGGCTGTCCTTCAGGTTCTTTCCACGCTGTATTAGGTCACAGGAGTGTGGCTTGCAGGATGGCCAAACCCTCAGTTGACTTATAAAGTTTCCAGTACAGAAATTAACATGCACCCTCCCCAGTTAAAACTGCTATTTGGTTTAAAATCCGCAGAGCAGGTCTCATTTCCGCCAGAGATCCTGTGCCATTCAAATGGCTGCACCTCTTAGAAGTGCACCGTGACTTATCAGTTGTATTTAAGAACTAAAGATACCGCACAACTATGAAATGAGAAATTATGTTTTCAACAAGGATAGAAAGAACTAGAAGCCCTGAAGGAAGGCAGGACAGGACTGACAGCCTGCATAAAAACATCAGAAGGCTCATGTCAGTCTCACAAGCGGCCGCTGTGAGAGGTGGCTTCTGTCCTTTCCATGGTAGGTAGCACTGAAGTCCCAGGGCTTTGTCACCACCGCAGGTCTTCTCTGTGGTTCGTTTATGGCAGCAGGCGCACAGGGGTCAGAATAGGTAGGGGCTGGCAAGTCTTGCAGCATTCTTAGAGAACATGTTTCTGCAAAGAGATGACTATTGTCTTTCAAAAGAGTCACCCTGGGAAGCCATGAATGTGTCACAATGATGGCGCCATTACCCAGAGCATTTGGGGCCCTCTCTTGTGACAGAATTAGTTGCCAGTCTCTAAAGAGATTTCTGACTTACAGCTACAGGATGGGCCATCTTTTTCTCCCTCAACTCTCCTTCCCCCTTTCCCCTTGGCCATGGAGCAGGCATTGAGGTCTTTACACTCAGGTTCTTCCCTTCCCAGGACACTACAAAACTGTAACTGTGTCTCCTGGGCATCGGACGCGGCCAATGAAAAGCAAGTGGAAGTGAAACCATATAACTTCCGGGGCAGCCTTTAGGAAGCAGTGTGTATGCAAGCCACCATGTCTTTCACCCAGTTATCACAACAGGCAGTGTTTCAGGTGGTGCATACACGTTCACCTGGTCCCTGAGTGAGGGCAATGTGCAGCATACGTGGAGATGGGTTTGCAACACGAGTGACATGGCAACCGGTCACTTGAAGCCAGAGGCTTGGGAGCTGCTCCTACAGCAGCCCATTCCGACTGATACATTCATCAAGTTAGGTGGTAACTCAGCCACCTTGGGCCTCTCAAGAAGGAGGCTCAAAGGTAGGTCCCAAGGAAAAGGGAAGCTCCTGATCCAGATTAAGACAAGCAGCCAAGAAAAAGGATTCCCACTTGTATCTCATTTCAGGTTTCTACTCACATTTTGGCTTCAAAGATGCTGCAAAGACAATACAAATAAAGCTGCACAGGTTCCTTTCACCACAATGCCTGTAGGTCCCTTTCAACTTGGAATGCAAAGGTTCCCCTGGGCACCTCATGTGTCATGGCTGTAAGCTTGGGTCTGAGCACTCAAAGGCAGGTACTGTTTCAAATCAACGTCAAGTGGAGGAATCCCCATGATGCATCGTGGAAGTTCACAGCAGCTACTTGTGTGTCTCTACCTCCAGGTAGGTACACCTAATTTATCCACAGGACCAAGGTATGAGGAAATGGAAGGAAAAGAAGACTTTGTCCACACACATGGACTCAGAGATCATATCTTCTGCTTATCCTGAAACCACTGCCTGAGCTTCAGCTCCTTGGCTCCAAGCTCCTTGTGCAACAGGCACAAGATGAAGACTCAGCTTTTGTCTTCATAGGAATTAAAAGTGAGATGTAAAAAGAACACTCTCAGCCCACTGACCCTGAGACAAAATACTTAGGGCACTACCTTGGAGTGACAGGCCAAATACTAGGGAAATGCAAAGCAGGACAGATGTCTATCTTGTCTATAAAGATACAAATAAATGTCTGCTGCTGGAGTGAATTTCTACCTTAGCCATCAAAGGCCAAGAGAATATGAGGAGCAGCAGGCTAAGAAGTCAACGGGGAGACACAAAGGACTCCTCTGCCTGCCTCATTCATGCCTTCATTCACATGCAGGGCTTTGCCTAGAAAGACAGAGCTGAAATCAAGGGATTGATACCCACTGACAAAGCACAAAGCTGACAGGAGGGCTGAGTGGCTTTAGCCCAAGGATCATCTAGAACATAAAGCATCTCACTTGCTCAAGAAGGAAAAGCTGGCAGAGCCTTTCTAGAAAATTATTTGGCAATTAAAGGTATACATATTCTTTGATCCAACAGTAACTACTGGGAACACATCCTTGGAAATAAATGCATCCAAATATATCTAAGAGTCTGGCAGCACTGTCTGGAGTGACCACACCTGTAACAGACTGGGCACCACGAGCAAGGTCTTCCTAGACAAGTGAGGGAAAGTGGGCCTGTTTCATGTATGTGTTTCTGTGAGCCCCAAGAAATGTAAGAGCCAGACAGCTTGTGTGTGTGTGTGTGTGTGTGTGTGTGTGTGTGTGTGTGTGTGTGTTATAGGAGATTGAACTCAGGCCTTCCTACTGAACTACATTCCCAGTACCCCACCCCTTTTTATTTTTGAGATAGGCTCTTGCTAAGCTGCCCAGGCAGGGCTCAAACTTGTGATTCTCCTGCATCAGCCTCCCAGAGTACTGGGATTACCAGCTATCAGGCCGCTTTTATTGGTCATACTGAAGGGAAAGAAGAAAGAAAGAGGTAAAAAATTAGTAATTTTTTAAACCTTTTTTGTTTTAAAATGTCAGTTCTTTCTTTGCACAACTTTTATTAGTCCTCTTTCCCATTGCTGGAACAAAATAACTTGAAGGAGAAGTTCATTTGGCTCCCAGTTTCCGGGGTTCCAGTCCACGGCTGCCTGGCTCCAAGGGAGAAGCAGGATGGCAGAGGGCGTCGCACAGGAAAGTGCTCAACTCGTGTTGTCCAGGAAGCAGAGAAGAGGAAAAGAGAACCAGAGCAGCCAGGAACCAACTACAGTCCCCAGGTGACACTTCCATGAAGTCTGCTGTACCATTATAGGCATTTTCAAGCCAGTCGGCTTGAAAATCAAGACTAACCATCACAAAAACATTGTACTATTGTTTAAAATAAGTATATATTGTTTTATAAAACAATACATGGGGAACATGTGAGCTAACAACAGCAGACGTTAACGTCGCTGTCACCATCACTGCCATCATTCTCATCCTCTGCAGGTCTCTGGGGTAAATCTTCACCAATCCTCACAGTGCATCCAGGCGGAAGGACATGTGGGGAGGACACCCCAGGACAGTGTTTCTTAAGACAGCTTCACCTACAGTAACTGGGTTTCAGATACAGTGACACACAGATACTAAATACAGAAAATGTGTTTGTTATGGGAAATCACTGCTCTAGGGGGGAAAAAAACTTCCCTTTGTCCAAAGAAAGTACTCTTTATTTTCCCTAATGAAAATGGTAAAGCTAAATGCCCTGCATTTATGAAGAATACAAATACTTATCACTTTACATGAAAATTAGCTAATGCACACATGCACCCACAGAGTTCTTACTTTACCTGTGAGATAAACACAGGTCAGAAATATGTGCACCTAAGATTCCAGTGCATCTGGTGCAGAAGATGGCAGCTCCTGGCTACTTGAGACGTGACTTCAATACAAAATATAACTCATATGTCCACACATCCTGGCAAAACCACTGTGTGATCACAGACAAGCACTGAGGACGAGTCATAGTGCTAGCCTTTGCACTCCACAATAAGGCTACAGAAGCACTGAGCTGTGCTCAAGCGATAGTGAGTCACTTCTAAGAAGAGCAGCTCTGTGTAGACTGTTCCCACAAGCAGCCCCAGCCACCCATGAGCAACACTCAGAGGGCTTGGAAACCCTCTCCTCCACTACTTATCAGGGTGTTGTGTGTGCAGACTCTTCAGGTACCCCTAATGACCACTGCACTGATGTTGTGGGTCTCAGAACATCACACGTCCTGTGTCATTTACTGCTTACAACAACTCTACTATTTGATAGACCAAGAACTGAGGCAGGTGATGGGCCCATCTAGGAAGTAGCAGAACTTCTGATCTTAAAGGAACAGGCCTAACACCGCCAAGGTTAGGCACATCAGTTGGCCCACGAGGACGGGGGTAACACATAATAGTCCTGTCAGGACCAGGGTACAGTAGCATGATGCTGTCCAAACAGAAACACATACAGAGAAACTCCAGAGCCAAAAACAAAGACATTTTGTGAGCTGATGTCAGGTACCAGCCTCTTCCTACTAACTAACACCAACCATTTTCAGCAATTTAAGACCAACTTTTAAAAAAAATGAACAATTTCCTAAATTACTAATTGACAAAATATCCTAAACTATGCAAAAAGCCTTACAAACATTTTTTCATAGAAATCTCTATTTGAGGCTGGGATATAGCACAGCTCCTGCCTGGCAAGTGCAAGGTCCTGAATTCGATTCCCAGTACAAAAAAAAAAAAAAAAACCTCTGTTTATTTATGCCTTGCTCTAATAATTATTAAACTAAACTCTCCCTTCTGCTGCCTGTCCAGACCAAGGTCCTGAAACATAGAGTTACGTGTTTCTCTTTGGCACATGACAAGCAGAGGCATGGCAATAAAAGGACTATCGCTTCAAAATAGTCTAGCATCTTCTGTGTACATTAAGGTTTTTGGTAAATGTTTCAGATGAATTACTGCCGAACAAAGGAAATCACATGCTATTTGGAGCTTTGAGTTATCTGTCAATGAGGGAGGTTAGTTCATTAATGAAGATCAATGTGATAAAGCTTTTTAACTGTCTGCTTTAAAACCATAACAAACAGTACGGGCCCTTCATTCAGGGATGCAAATCTAGAAGTGTGTCTCACACATGTGTTTGAGACAATACATAAACATTGCTGCTGCTTTCTGATACATAGGTAATTAAATCAAGGTACTTAGATATTTAAAATATCACAGCATTTCATGCCTAAATCAATCGAAAGTCAGAAGACTTCATCTGAAATACCACAACTTAAAGATTAAAAGAAAAGGTTTAATTTCAAGTGTAAAAATGTCTCCAGCTACCTAGCTAGCTGTGGCTTCTCTTTGCAGTAGGTAAAGTACACATGTTAAAAAATAAATAAAAAATTTAAAAATACACACGTTATCTTCCTATCTCCTTATGACATGTGTTGCTGTAGAAATAACCCAAAGATACCAGATTGTACATAATCGTCAAATTTCTAAATCACAAAATTTCCAACAGAAAAGCTTACAGAAAAAAATGAGGATTTTCCAACTTTCTTCCCATCCAATCCATAAAAGAACTACAATGATAACTACATAAAGATATGTCTAAAAGATTGCAGTGAATTCACCTTAATTTGCCATTTCGGGTTTCACTATAATCTTTAATTAATATAAAGATATCAAGAAATCTCTCTTCTATTTTGTTGTATTTTAAAGAGGAGAAAGAACTACTATCCAGAAAAGGCAATGATATTAAAGTATATCTTATTTGAAGGACAGGCAAGTGGATTTCATGTAGGATCTAGTGTAACTACACCATGGTGACCCAGCGTGAATGACCAGGCCTTGGATACTTTGATCAGTCTGATTTCTGCACTTTAATAACCCAGACTTAACAATGAACAGCCACTCTGCTACCAAACAGCTTCAAAATCTTTAAGCAACAGAACATAATTTATAAAGTATGACACAATGCCCATTTATGACAAACAACTCTACTTTTGAACACAAATTCTACTTAAATCACACTCCCCTACTGACTGTATACTTACATTGATAATAGTTTTTATTGAAACACTGTTCTTATTTAAAGCACAGAATATCTGTTTCTGCTGAAATGCACTTAGTTGCCTATTTAAAGGCATTTGAATATCTGCATTAAAGTGCTATCATTCTTGCCTTGCCCAATATCCCCATGAAAATAGCTCCCAAATTAAATTCCTAATAAATTAAGTTAATAATTCACCTTCATTAAGTAATTTAATTTCTTTAGTGAGCAATAAATAGTTACTATGACATTCTTCTAGGACATAAGTACAAATGTTATTTTTCTTCATTAGTCCAGTCTCCTCCTGAGTATAAGTAAAATACACACACAGTGGTCAATTATCTTTTGGTTTTGTAACTGCAGCACCAAGCAACAATTCCATTGTGCTTAGCAGAGATCAAACCATTCGGACAGCTATTGTCTACGAAAAGTAACTGACTAGGAATGTTAAAAACTGGGTTTCAATTCCTTCATTTGTATTCAGTCTAAATATGTATTTTAATAATTTCAAGAAAATCACATAGCTATTAAAAATACAAGTGACATTTTCCTAATACCAGCACTATTATTAGGTACTGTATCATGTATTAAATCAAATGTATCAAACAGTTACATTTGAAGAAGTGATAACTGACTCATAGTGTATCTTCAGCAATGTGGGGGACAAAATAGAGCCGTTAGAATATACCTTCTTTTTTTTTTTTTTTTTTTTGGTACTGGGAATCAAACTTGGGACCTTGTGCTTGCCAGGCAGGCACTTGTACCGCTGACTATATCCCCAGCCCTGAGCCATTAGAATATAAAAGTGACTGTGTGGGTTTAAATGCAAATAACATGTTACCTGGATTATGCATATGTGTTTCACGTTGAGCAAAATGCACCATGGTGGTCAAATTCACACATGTAGCAACATTTCCTCAGCTCTACCACTGCAGAAGAACAGCACACCATCTCCACCGAGGTGTGAGGACAAAAGCTAGAGGTAAACAGCAGACGCGAATTCAACCAGACCCACACATGTTGGAACAACACAGCAAGCACTATCCTCTTCCAAAGCAGTATTAGTGAAAGCATCCCAGATGGTAGCAGCAAAAGAGAGGAAATATACACGTCAGGAGAACAGCACCAAATCGTTTGCAGCCAATTCAACTGTACACATCAAAACAGATGCAAAAAGTATGTTTAACCACAATAAATTATACGCAAAAGTGTTTCCAGAAAATACATAAAGAATTTATACATTCAATTATTGAAGTACATCCTCAAGTAAAACCACAACTAGTAGGAAGTTGTTTAGGAAGGGTGTGTTTTCTGGATAATTGAAGGTTGATCCTTTTAAATAGAACCCTATAAAAATGTTTAAACACTCAAAAATCTACATTAAATATACATGCTTTTGCCACACTGTTTAAATCATATTGAACACAAATTAAATTCTTCCTGAGAACTAGAAATAAAACCTATGAACAATCAGTGATGACCACCTAGGGGCAAAGAACTTATTTCATTTCTAACGAAAGGCTTACAGTGCTGTACTTTTCAGACTGTTTATTCTTTTACTATCTTTTCTTTCCACTTCTCCCTTTCTGTTAGGGTATCTGCTGTCATTTCTCACTATTATCTATATACCTTTCCCCCATTTCCAATTTTCAACTTTCAATCTGCTATAGTCTAGAAGAAATATTCATGACCACTAGAATTGTGTGTAACAGAAAACCAAAACTGCAATGGTGAATGAGAAGGGGTGGTGATATGCCTGGGAGTAAATATATGAAATTGATGCGTGGACTTTTGAGGCTGGATCTCTTTTTCTCCTCTCTGGACCTTAGTTCTGCTCTAGAAGAATGATAATTAATTAGTTTCCACATATGTGAGCTTTTACTATGTTTCATGAAACGGTATTTTTATTAATGCCTCAAAGTCTTCTTTATGCATTATCACATGAAATAATCCTACAGTCCCATACAGCTGAGGACATTTCTTTTTTCACAGACAGGGTAGAACAGGCTAAGACACAAAACATGCTGATAAAAGCTGAGCAATCACTTCAGCTTCTAAATTACAGTATACAATATAACAAACCAAAATTTAATTTTTACTTGAAAAATCAGGTAGAACCATGAAGAAAAATTATCTTATATTAGGTGAAAAACAACCATGAGAAACTACCCCAAACATATCAATATTGCAGCAGACATCATCCCAGGCTCAGACTAAAGGATGTCTCGATTATTCAACAGGAATTAGGCATGTGCCATGAAAATAAATGCTGCAAATACAACCCCATATGATTTTCTAAGTTTTTGAAGATTTATTCACTGCCACCAGATAATGCTGACTTGCTGAAAAACTGGTAAGTATTTATAAAGTGGCACATTTGGATGATAACTGCGAAAGGCCTTCCCTAAGCCTGAAGCCTGAAGACTGAGTGAGTGGGAAGATTTCATTATTAACACACCTTTTCACTAGCCTAAAATCCCTTCCCACATGGGCTAAAACCCCTCTCAGGTGGACATTTTTTAATACCAAAATACAGTTCCTCTCACTATTTCATTACAGTTAAGCCCCCTTTCCTGCCAATTCATTCTGAAAAGATTTTTTTTAGACAGTCGACCCTCACAGACTTGAAGGTGGTTTCCACTTTCAGGCCACATCATCCGGCCCAATATCTCACTGTCTCTGCCCCGGCCCAACAACCTCTGCTTCCCAGACCACTGTACAGCACCACTCTCAGGCGCTGCAGTTTCAGATGTTTCTCATCACTAATGATTTGGTCAAAGATGCTTTAAAGCATCACTGTCAACAGATGCTTTAAAGCATCACATCAACTGCCTTTGTACAAACCCAGAAATCTGTCATTGATCCATCAATGTTGAAAAGCCACTGTTTTCTCAAAATAGAAAAGCTACAACAGACCGACACAATAAAGGCACTGGATTGTTAACTACCACATACCAAGGTAAGCGATATCCTCTGTTAATATAAAAAGCTAATTAGAAAGATGTCAAAAAGCAATGGCAGCCCAATACACCAACAGTAGCCAGTGAAAAATGAAAAGTAACTACTTATAAGAGCAAATACCACAAAAAATAGACAAATTATAAACCCAGGAGATTATGTTAAAAAAAAAACACAGGAGAGGCCTGTGAGACAAACTCACAAAACTTGATAGCAGCAAATAAACAAGAATTAGATGAAGTTGAAAATATACCAATTTTATTTTTAGAGTGGGAAATATTAACTACTATAAATATGCTAAGTAACCCTAAATTAATTTATGAATTCAATATCATTCTAGTCAAATCATCCAAACTATTATTTTGTAAGCTGACAACATGATTCTGCAGTTCATCTCATACAGATAAACAGAAAGATACTTGCTCAATAAGAAAGAATAATGCTCATGGGGGTGGGGAAGCTACAGGTTATCTAAAATATATTTTATCGCTACAGTAATTTAAACAAGGGGACACAGGGCAGGAACAGACAGTTTGTTCATTAAAATCCAAGTGAAAGCTGATAATCAGGTAAGAATTTAGTGTCTGAGGAAGGCAGCATTTAGGGTTCAATGCAGAAAGATGAGATTTCTCAGTAAGTGGCATTAGGGAAACCGGCTTTTGAAAAAAGTAACAATGAAGTCACAAGCCAACCTCACACCATACGCCAAAATTAATTTCAGATATAACAAATATTTAAGTATGGAAAAATTAAATCTATGAAAATGAAATGGAGTATCTATATAATCTTGAGGGTTGGAATGACCTTTTACACTTCACTTCAAAGGCAGAAACTACGCAGGAAAGGGCCAATTAAACTATATAAAAAACAACTCAGCACATCAAAAAATGCCATAGCCCAGAGAAATGCATGCCACTGGTGGGCTTGGAAAGAAGGCAAGTTGGCAATAAATGCAGCAAAATAATTTAAAACATCCAAAACCTTTGACCTGGTAATTCTACTTAAGAGAATTTATCGAGGAAATAATGAGGCTATTGCCAAGATATACATACAAAGCTATTAATTTCATAGTTGTTTATAACTATGGATCTGGGAGAAAACCAAACTTCCAACAATTAAAGACTTCTCCAAAATATTCTGCTTATCAATAAGACTAGGTACTATGCACACACTCCGAAGTATCAACTTTGGTTATTTCTGGATGATAGTATTTCAAATAATTTTTCATTAATTTTTGTATTTGCTTTCCTATGCTCAAATTTTTCCAAAATAAATCAGTGTCAGCCAAGTTATCTCAAAACATAGAAAGTGGCAAAACCACCACAAACTATTTTTTAATATCAAACCAAAGGGAACCTTCTACAACTATATTCTAGAAAGATGAGTTAATATCATTATTATAACTTTTCCAAAGCAATAAGAAAAGGAACAGATCAATAGAAAAAATGAATACACAATATGACCAAAATTAATTAAAAAAGGAAAACATGCATCTGTCTTACATGGAAAAATAGCTACCTTCATGCGTAATCTATGAAATATAAGCTAAAACAACAAGGAGACACTATTTTTAATTGGCAAAGATAACAGAATTTAAAATGCCTGTGCTGGCGATGACTCTGGGAGTAGATCTTTCACAAACTGTAACTGAAAAGATTCATTAATACACTTTGAAGACAGATTTGCAGTAAATGCCAAATCTTAAAAAACAAAAAACTAAAGAAGTAATTGTGAAAATATATAAAATAGAATGTAAAATGCTGTTCACCTTTTTTATCTTTTTTTACTGTTCACCATTTAGAGAGTAAAAAGTAACCTGATGAATACAACCATTACCCCATTTTTTGTTTTTTAAAAAAATACATCTATATTTTCCATATAACAAGAAAAGTTTTGCAAGGGAGAAATAAGTTAGATAAATTAGGAATTACTTCCCCCATAATTTTCTCTCGAACTAGAAAGATAAAAGTAGGATTTTTAGTAATGGATGTTATCAGTAAAAAGAGGGAGAAGAAAAGACCATTAACAAAATCAAAATTTAGAAAGACTCCTGTGGAGCCCTGGATTAGCTGTCACAGTCTTCCTATAAGGGGGCTCTTCCCTGCAGATGCACGTGGAGCTGGTGCCTCTGGGTCAGGCAAATACCACTGTAAGAGCAGGTAACCTCAACCACACTCACTACAGAGGCCGGCAAGGCACTCCACCCAACTGGACATTTGGGAGGAATCCCCTCCCACACTGCTGCATTCTCTCCCAGCCCTGAGTGCCATGATCTGAACACTGCTAGAACACTGACTTCCCACATTTGATGTTATGTTCACCCAAGAAACATCTCTGATTTCTAAGATCTCTTAGGAACTTACACTGTGATGATGAGCTAAGCTAAGCCCCCTGCCTTCCATGGAGACCAAACACCCTTTATAGAGAGATCATTCCTTCAGCTCCCAGGAAAGAGGCAATCCTACCTCAGCACAAAAGGATTGGCAGGGCTGACTGGTGCAATCGCTCGTTGGCTCACTGGTCCATCCACACATTCATTCACACTTTCTCGATGTCCAGTTGGGCCAGGCACTGTCCAAGGCAGTGGAGGACAAGAGAAAGTCAGCTCCAACTTGCAGGTGCTCAGGCTGAAGGACTGATCTAGCATAGGAAAGCAGGCTCAGGAACAGAGAGGGTGCTGGCCACAGCCCTGGAAGGAAGATCTCGAGGGAGGCAGAAAAGGCTTCCCTGAAAGACTGGAAACTTTGCACTAAGAGCAGCTCATCCAGGTCCCGGGCTGGGATTGGGGGTGCTGAGAGGATGGGGTATGCAAAGGCAGAGTGTGACTCCTCACTGATGGGTGGAGCCCAGGCAGAGCCCAGGGCACAGTGGGACTTGCTTCTAAATCTGCTCAGAGAGATCCGATTTGGGGAGCTGAAACCCTGACAGGATTCATTAGCTTCCCAAGGTCCATGCCTGGAGAGACAAAGAACTTAGGATTCCTAACCTTCTCTACCACCATGAGCTTGTTCCCTGGATGACTGGGAAGAGCTGCAGGTGGATGATTCTGGGCTTTCCCGGGTCACAGCACTGACAGAGCAAAGGTGGAGGGGTCACTGCAGCACCATGTCCAGAGACAGCACTGTCAAGACCTGCAAACCCCAGAGACTAGAACGTGAAGCAAGGGAAGTACTAAAAACACTGCACTCTCACCCGTAAGGAGCTTCTGGGCAGAAACACAGGCAGAGGAGCCAGAGGGGATTCCCTGGACAGCCACCCTGCCTGCCTCCCACATGAAACCATGAAACACACCAGCAGGCAGACCCCCAGCCATTGGGCCACCCACCCCAACCCTCCCCTCGCTTCCATGAATGCACAAGGTTCCTACCTGTAGCAAGGCATCCTCCAAAACACAGGAGGCTTGCCTGAGAGTGCCGGTCTGTGACCCTGCTCGCTCCCTAACACTAGATTTCTGCAGCTTTGGCTGTGGATATTTCTTTACCGTTTATAATGAGGCTACAATTTTGGTCACCCAAGACTCAGCTGAGAACACAGACACTACAAAATACAATTAGATGCTCTCACTTGCAAAGTTAGACATGCTGGACAAATATATGATGTATGATGAATGTGAAAAATATATGAAGGTAAGTAAATGTGTCATATTTAACCAAAAATATTAGCTTCTTGTAATATGTAACAAATAGATTCCAAACGAGGAAAAAAAAAATTTTAAATCTGTGAATCTGTGGTTTTTCTATTTTATTTCACTTTAACCTTCTATTAATGTGGGCCAATTAGCTGTCCACCATATTTACAAAAATATCTTTATATTTTCAGCTCCATGATTCTGACTTCATCATTACTCACTCTATCTAATAATAAATAATCCTTGGATTATATAAAGTGATAAAGGAGTACCTAAGCAATCTCAAATTAAAGCTTGAAATATACCCATGAGGAGGAGTATAAAAGAAATGTGGGCCAAAATTTATTGCTTTTTAGACAAAACTACAGATTAATACACTTCTATCATGTTCCACATACAACCTCATCATATGTTATTTCTGAAAGGAAAAAGTCTTCATTAAAAACCAGCATAATTATTAAGTCAGACCCAGGTAGGAATTTTACACTTGAAGCAGAATGCAATTACTGAAGCGCTGATACTATGATCGAGCCATCCTTCTGACGCCGTCGGTAGGCATGCTGAAAGCCTGTCTGCCCGGTGATGCACGGTTTGCAGTGTTTTCATAAGCTGGCATGTATTTTTCATATGCACCCTCAAAAAATAATCTGAGATGGTTTCTCTCATTTCAAAGTCCCTGAAAGCATTTAATTGTCTATTGCCTTTATCTTTATATTCTAGAAAACAGTGTCTTGTTTCTCTGGTTTTCAAATGCAACCGGAAGCCTGGGATTTACTTTCACTTTGCCCGCCCTATGGCCCTGAATAAATAAAATCTTTTGCTATTACCCTGCTCTACAAAAATGAACAGGAAGTAAAAAAAACTTAAGTGAACATTTGAAGTAAACACAGCAATAAGTACATTTAATGACAAACTCACAGATATTTTCATACTTTAAAAGCAAGAGAGGGCTGTGCCTCACTACTGTGTACAGGCTCACACACGTGTGTGGCTGCTCCTCCGTTTCTCCCTTCTGATTATAGGAAATACAGAGAACATTAGCAAAATTGAAGAAATGGTTACACCTCACTATCAGAAAACTGCTTCACAATGCAGGTGCCGGTCCTCACAAGAAGGAAAAGAAAGATGCTTTCCAAAACCAAATTTCAGGGAGTAATTCTTTTCAAAGATAACTTAAGGGGCAAGGCAATTCGGGCAACTGAATCTAACATCTGTTTTAAGACATCAAGCCCATTACATTTTGTAGGTTGTACAATTTGCTATTTAACCAACTTTCTACAAAAATGTGGCAAAATGGCATATTCAAAACCAAGGGCAAAGGAACTCTAGGCTGTGAAAAGGGCACAGGGACCTCCAGCCAGGTACGGTGGCTGGTGGAGGGTGCTTCATGCCCACACCTCTCCCCACCCCATGCAGCAGTTGCTCGGCCTTCCCAAAAGTGGAACAGAAACCCGGCCAAGCCTGACTGTGTGGTCAGTTCCTGGCCATTCTGCCACTGATAGTTATCTGTCAGAAAACGCAGGCATGTGGTGCAGGTGGACAGCAGGCTATGGGTTAAGGAGAAGAAACCATGAACCCAGAGAGGGGCTCCCAGTTCACAAGCCTGTACAGAACTGTCCACCAGATGCTAATCCTGAATAGAAAGGTATATTTGGGGACCTTCACTTGCTAGAGCAAAAAGATGATCCAGAAGTCACAGATAACCACCAAAATACTGCAGGCTCCAATGCGAAATAAATCCTCCACTCCCTCTCACTCCACAACATTTTCAAGCAGGGCTTTAGTACTCCATTATTGTGAATGTTCTTTGGCCCACAGCAAAAAATATTGACAAAATTCTGCTCTTAAGACAGTTATTGTCTCTGTATACTTGATAGCAGCCTTCAGAAGCTCACCTGCTGGCATTAAATTCTTGAGTTTGGGTGAAAGGAGAGAAAATTTGCCACATCTCAAGATATTCTGCTATAGCAGCAGCAAATCAAATTATTCCTTCAATTAAACTAGCTTTGTGCCTAAAAGAAAAATAAGGCCATAGGCTTTCTCACCCTCCACACACAGAGAACCAAAGCCTCAGCCATGCTAAACCCCATGACTCGGGCATGATATAAATGGCTTAGCATTCTTGGCTAATACAGCAAATAAAATTAAACCCCCTATCAGAAATTTCAGTGTCACTGCGTGCTCTGAGTTGGCAGGCAGTCGAGGGATGAAGGGCTCTGCACTGGGGGTACATTCTGGTCAACATTATGCTGTGATCTGTCTCTCTTTCTCCTTCCCTCCCTCTTCCCCTCCCTCCTTCTTTCCCCTCCTCCTATCTGTGTGCTGACCACAGAAACCAGTGACACATCACCAGAGGGCTCTCAACGGAGAGTGCAGGCTCCCAGGGTCACGCCCACTTTCCTGAGGTGAGGATGCACACATTCCCACACTGTGAGGGTCAAAGACTTCCTCGCTTTTGCCGTGGGATACAAACACATCAGCTACATCACAGCCCTGCAGCGAGACAGCTCTGAACAGTACTGTATGTGCCTCTTACCCAATGTCCTTCCAGGGAACTGAGGCTGATTTTTTTCATAGGAAATGTCCAGGTAACAGACACTCTCAGTTTGACTTTCTTTGTCCAGTTCAGAGAAGTGAAGTCTGAAACACCCATACTGGATAAGAACACCTGGATAGCTGGCTTTGTGCATGAGAAGAACAACCCTTCCTGAGGCTTTGTAATTGTTCCAGAGAACTGTACTAGTAGATAGAAGTCAGAGACCAGAGCTGACCAAGGTTGAGCACCAAGAATAATTAGAACTGCTCTTGGTAAAACAAAACACAACTTCTTTTCTGTTATGATACATGAAAGGAACGGCCATTAGCAAACTTGGTATCTTCTAAGTGCCACAATTATGAGTAATTTGCGATAGAAATTAAGTGGCAGTTACTCCGTAATGAAGCTGTGGATGGGGAATAGAAGAATACTCACACCTCTGTTCTAGTACTTGCCTGCAGCAGACAAGAATTCCCAGACCTGAAACATAAAATCTGCAGTTCAGATAAACAAATTTTATAGTGGAAAAGGGGGAAACTCACGAAAATAAGTCAGAACAAAATGAGAAATCAGAACTCCACAGTTTTAAAAATTTTATATTCTTGGTGGTGAACAGGTCAGGTCAGGAGCAATAGCCCCTAGATCTGACCTTTCCTTTTGCTAGAATTCCTTATGTTTACACATGGGAAACATGATGTCCTATTGTAAGAACTAAAGACAAATTTTAAATGTCAATTAAATAATGACACATCAACACTAGCATACCCTTAAAAATCCAGAGGTGCCTGGAAAAACCTTCACTTTAAGAAGGGACACCTGCAAAGCATGTCACACTGTTTGTTTCCACAGCTTTAGGAAGCACTGGCTATTTTCCTGAATCCAACTTCTAAAAATACCCAATGTGGAATTCACCTCTTCCTTGCTTTTCTCTTTTTCACCTAAAGGCAAAAAGTAAATCCAGTTTCTCTTCACAGATTGTAGGACTGGTTTTAATTTGTGCAATAGTCCTTTTGATAACAATGCCTAGTTAAAACATCCATTAAAAGTCTGTAACAGGCATTTAATGGAAGGAAAATCTAATAGGGTTCCACTGAAACTCCTTCATTAACTTTTAAAAGAGTTCTCTCCTATGGTGTTGGGGGGGTGGGAGGGTTGGAGGCAGACAGAAAGACAAAGAGACACAGACGGAGATATGAGAGAGGAACTTTCATATATTCAAGGTTGAGTTATAAATCTTTAAAAAGAATTACGTTAAATATTCTTTGCGTTTTTAGCCATCTAAACCAACTCTTACTAAGCAAAGACTTCATTTTGTAACTATTACCCACTGTCTGCAAGGCCCACCAGTGAGACCTACAAGGAAACATTTTCCAGGGAGCATGAAGACAGGGCCCAACCCAGTGCTGAGCAGTCAAGGACACCCAAAGTCTTCCTCACCAGCAAACTGAATGTCTGGACTACACCTAAGCTAGGCAAAGGAAACTACCACACAGGGAGCTGCCCGCACCTGCACTCTGACCTGACAGCATGTGTGTGTGGAGGAAACCAGCAAGACCCACCTGCTGCAACTCCTGGGTTTGTAATTGGGCCAGCTGGTCCTCTACTGGCCAACCAAGGCATGTAGTCAGGCCAATATGACATAACATTGGCTAACACGGGTTTTCACGGGCACAAAAAATGTTTGCACTCCTGTGTGAGGGCCACCAATGGCGATGCTAAAGTTCACTTTCCCAGAATTACCAGGGCACAGGGAAATCCTGGGGGCCAGGGCAGAACACCTGTTCTCCACATTTAGCTCTGTGTCCTCTGACTTTCTTTTCTGCTTGATCCTTCCTGTTGTGATCTGTTTATCCATTTCCAACAAGCGACATTACCTTTTCCTAATGCAGAACTCAAGCTTACTACACTAGAAATTCATCATGTTTTTATGGTTTTATTTTTACTCAGTTACAGCACAGGTTTTGAATGGTCTGGCCCTATTTTTTTCCATAAGCCCTGTCCCTTCAGAAATGCATGTGTTATGTTATAGCTGAAAAGCCTGAGCCAAGACCCTATTAATAATTCTGAAAAAAGGTAAAGCTATCCCAAGTTAAACTCAAAGAAGGATTGTGCACACATGAAGAACATAAAAAAAAATTTTGGACTCTCAGGCTAATTTGGGGTTGCTAAGTCAAAAGATTTATGTTCCAGGTGAGAATGTGGGGTGTTTGTCAGTCTCTGCATCTGCATACTCCTCAACTATTCCTCCTAGGTCGCCAGCAAGTGCTGTTGCAAACATGGCAGGACAGGGGACTTTTCCAGCCACTGTGCGCGTCAAACTCACAGTTTATTCACCCTTCAAACAATGCACATCTGCCTGGGTGACAAAGGCCCCTGATCTCAGCTCCCCTATCCATTTCTCTGAGCTCTGTTTCCCACTGCAAGTTATCTGAGACCCTTCTGAACATCCGCCACTCCCACTTCTTTAAGAGAGGTACACGATGAACACCTTCCCCCTCCACCAAATGTGTGAGCGCATGGAAGGCACCAGCCCACCTGAGAATTGGTGCATTTCTCAAGGTCTCCAGAAAATATCTCAGATGAGGGAGACACACACAAATGGTTGTTGGAAGAATTAAAGCCAATGAATGATCCTCCCACCCAAAGGTGACATAAAAGCCCAGGACAATGAGAATGGGCTGACCCACTTAAACCTGTAAGGCCTGTGCTGTGTCAGGCTAACCTCAGGGCCCCCAAGGAAGGTGTTCACCTGTCAGTTGTGTCCCAGGTACCCTACACCTGGGACTCCCTGAAGCACATCAAGGGCATCCCTAAGCCTGTCCTCTGAAGGAATTCCACTGTGTGCAGGAACCAGAGCCCCTGTGCAGGTGAAAGTGACACACAGTTCCCTGGTGGAGCCCTGCATGGTGCAGAGGAAGCCAGGACTGAGCAGGGAAGGAGATGGGTTTCAATACCCTGACCCCACAAACATTATGGACAGGCTGTCCGACACTAATGGGTATAAGCTGCTAGAAAGCCAAGCATGTGGCCGTGAAATCCAACCGCCAATGCGTTAGCATCTTTTACCCAATCCTTTCCCACTGATGTCAAGGCTGCTCACCGCTGAGCCGCCCACACCTCCATCACCACATCCGATGAGGGCATTCTGCTGACACTGGCTCTACAAACGCTGGGTCCCACACAGAGAACTCTTAGCTCTGTGACGTCTACTACTACTGGCAGACATCAGACTATTTTGTCTGAAAATGATGCACTATAACCCAAGTCAAACAGGAGAAATATTTCACTATTCAGTTGTCAAATTTTAGGGAAATATATTCAAAATGACAAATGATATCCATTTGCTAACCTCAATTTCCTTCAAGATGTCTCACTAAGTCACCATATTGCAAGGGTCACAAAGACAAGCAGTCTGGGGACACTCCTGTATTATTCTCCCTGTCTGGTAAAGTCGAAGTGCTCTTTCAGCAGATCGGGAGGCACTGGTGTGAGTCCTCCCAGGATCAGTCAGTTCCTTCATTCTTCATTGTGATCAAAGTAAAAAATTATTAAGTGGTCAAGATGATATTGTTTGTTGGTTATTACCAACAGCAATTGCCAGTTTTCAGTAACGACTGGTTATCAAACCAAATTAATAGTTGATTTATGTACAAAATATGTACCTCCATCCTAAAGGACAAAAAGCTGCTGCCCAAATAATAAGACCTAACATAATTTGGTCTGTGGTATTGCTCTATAGTAGGCTGTATCGTGTCCTCCCAGAACGTGACAATGTGCCTTTACTTGGACAAAGGGTCTTTACCGATATGACTGCTTAAGGTGGAATGACTAGATGACAGCAGGCACTAAATCCAACGATTGCAGACCTTATAACAAGAGGACAGAGAAGAAGGTGGGTATGTAAGACAGAGACAGAGGTCAGAGCATTCTGCTACAAGCCAAGGAACACCAAGGTTTCCCAAGAGCTGCCTAATCTCAGACTTCTGGCCTCCAGAATGGGAAAGAAACATTTCTATCATGTAACTTCTGGTTTAACTACTGAACTCCCCTCTGATTTTATGTTTATCTATTTATTATAAGCTTCACTATTTGAATAATGAAGAAATCAAAAACTTTAACTATGAGAACCATAAACAAAACAGAGTAACAGTCTATGAGTCCTGAGGTCACGGAATGAAAGAACAACCATCTCCTCCACGTCAGCCTCATTCCCCCTAGCAGAAATGCAGTGGTCCCTGAACAGATGGAGGAGTTACCTTGGCTAGCTAATCCTAGTGTGTATTCTGAAGTTTCACAGGGGACTGACTGGGACTGGGGCAGGAAGGAAAGACTGTCTACTCCAGATGTGTTCCACTCCAGAATTCCAAACACTGCACCACTCTCAAAGTGCCTCCTAGGGAACTGGCCCACTTCAGCAGGGTGCATGGTTTGTTTGTGACTGCCTTCCCACACTCAATCAATACCCACTGATTGAGAAGGATTGAGAAGTCAGCCATTATCAGGGTACATGATAAGGATTCTGCCTGGGCACTAGGCAGAGCTACTGTCTTCTTATACCAGAACACCCACTGAAAATGTAAAACATTCCCTAAGTGAGCAACATCCCCAGTGCATTAACCTAAATATCAGGTTGGCTAGCTGTTAAAAGGTATTGAGCAACCCTCAGGTCAACACTGAGTAGGTCTGTAACGGTTACAATCCTGTGCAATGATCTGCTGGACGACAACAGACAGAAGGAGAAGACAGTGATGACACACGGAGTGTCCATGCACAGCACGACTCCAGCGCTGAGGACCACCCCAGGGCAGGCAGAAGTACCAGATGGGCTTTGGAGCACCCAGCAGGCAGGTAGGATCATCCAAGATGATGTCTGCAATTTCAACAGGAATCTCTGCAGCTGATCGCCCACGGCTAGGTGAGAGAGAGTCAGAAAGAGAGATGGCCGAACAGCACTGCTCTCAGCAAAGGGGCTCAGGTGGCACCTGTAGGTGGACGATGCACTGCAGGACACAGCACATGAGTGACCAAGGCCTCTAGACATTCACAGAGCCTCACAATTGACTAAAATGTGACATTTTATAAGAACATCGGGCTACTGGGCTTATCTAAATATCTCACAAAAATTCAAAGTTTAGCCAAAAATAGTAACAATTTTTTTCCCTTTAAAAACTCACTTACTGTCCTTGAAATCTACAGAAACATCACTTTGAGGAAGACAGTGACATGTTTAAAACCACACATAAGAAACAGTCAGGGCAGTTTTTAAAAATAAAATTCCATACTTGAGACAGCAGTAAAACAAGTTTAGATTTGCTTGGCAAAATCACAATTTACTTTTTTAAATGTTAGACTCTCCAAGGATATTTATATTTCTTAAGGTCAAAAGTTCACTATTTATCTTTGAAGGATAAATTCTACCACTGGGCCCAAGGAGAGGGGTGTTAAACACTTTAATCCTATTTTTCCCATATTCATAACACATGACAAAGGAAATCAGGGAAACAAATGACCCTGCCACAGATGGAGAACTGTCAGGAAATGCAGGGTTTTCCTGGACAGGGAGCGTGCTGGGCACAAGCTCCAGCGCAGCTCCTTACACTGACTGCTCTGTGTCTGTTCTTTCTAGCAGACCTGAGCACGTCCTATGCAGGGAACGAGGAACTCAAAACCCAGGAAAAAGGAAAAGGAAAATGAGCTGGACTTTAATCTCCCTCAAAGGGGTATGTCTAAAAAATAAGAACTTCTCTTTCATAACCAACGATTTAAAATGATAATCTAAATTTGCAAATTAAGTCAAATGCACGATCAAGATGTTCATACCCTTCCATAATGAAATCATTCTACAACCACCTTTCCCAAGAAAAGGCAAAGAGCAAATTTTTAGATGTTCCAAAGGTGCTTAGCTCTGAGGTGTTTTTGAAATTGGAATGTAAAAAGTTAATACAGAAATGTCAATGACTCACATTATCTTAGTAACAGGGTCCTAAACACAGGTGGACTCACTATGCGGCAAAGGAGCCTCAGTGCCTCTCGCTTGGTGGCCCTTCCCACAACCCCAGGAACCCCTAGCATCCATGACGTCTAAACCTTGCAGAAGCCCAATGTCGTCCTGGGGCCGGGAGAGCTACTGCCTCCTCCCACCTCCACCAAACCCTTAGCCCTGCCCTGACCATGGCAGGGGCTGCAGCATGCTCCGGGTCAGACAAAGGGGAAGCCTGCTAGTGTGAAGGCTCCTGTGCAGCAGCTGAACCCAACCATCAGAAACGGGGAACAACGTCCCATTATCTGTACTAGAGGAAGGACTGGATTCTCCTCTACACAGCTGGAACATAAAGGAAAACAAGTATCTGACAACCAATTAATAATGCTAAGTTATTTGCTGGATTTTGTCATATTTAGTTTTTGTTTTGCTTTGTTTGTAGTTCTCAGGATTGAACCCAGGGCCTTCGCACTGAGCTACATGTCTTATTTTGAGATAGTGTCTCATTAAGTTGCCCAGGCTGAGCTTGAACCTCTGTTCAGCCCCCCAGACTATAAGTGCACAGCTATGACTTTAGCCTTTTAAGATTTGTTGTTATTGTGAGTCTCTTTCTCAGGCCAGTCACCTCATACTAAATTTTTGGCTGTTTCTCTTAACCCTCCCCCACCTGAAAACCCCAGACCCTTCCTTACATCGTGAAACACACAGGCCATCTAGTCCTTATCTCAAACAGGTAAACCTGTGGGGTCGTGTGCTCATGCTCTGCCGGGGGGCTCACAGAATGCAAAGCCAAGCCCCCGCTCTTGTTAAGCAACTTAGTCTCACTCTAGGAACACACTACTTCTGCACAGAAAAAAAAATCACCGACACAGACTTTTTTCCTAGGACACTAATTTCATGTGTCAGTGTGCCAATTCTTAGGGCTTCAATGTACCCAAAATAGGGAGCCTCGGGAGCTGCCTCTGTCAATGCTACACAGGGTCTATACTGCACCAGGGAAAGCTACATGATACGGAACAGTTGTGCCCAGCAGTTACCTGGTGTCTAGGACACTCCACCCCTGCATACAGTCTCATCTTGATGCCTATGTGAAATGTCACTTTCCCTCACAAACTGCAGAGGATGACAGCAACAAGGTAACTTAAGACTTAAAAGCAAAATCTAAGCCAGCTCAAGAAGGCTTGGCCAAATTCCAAAGTAAGACACAGGGTGAAATGCTAAGTGTTCCTAAAACACCAGCCAGGCACAGCAGCACAAACCTGCAATCTCAGCTACTCAGGAGGTTGAGGCAGGAGGATAACACCGTCAATGCCAGACTAAACAATTTAGGGAGATCTGGTTTCAAAATAAAAAATATAAAATAAAAGGGCTGAGGATGCGGCTTACTGGTACAACACTTGCTTATCATGCACAAGGCCCTGGCTTCAACATTCTCAGGACGACCAAAACTAAATTCTAAACTTTAGAGCTCAGTGTCACTCAATCTCTCCTACAAAATAATACTCCAGTCACCGAGAAATCAAAAGAAGAACAAAATGTATGCCCCTAAGTGCACATATATACACATACACGTGCATGCACAGGAGGGGTATGATTTTATTTTTATTTCACACCTATGGTCAAGAGACAGATGCATGGCTGAGCTTTCAGAACCACCCTGATGTGCACTAGTCAAATCAGAATGGACCTGAGGGACCTTTTGGCCAAATGTCCCTTGTTCACTGTCTGAAGAAACTAGGGGCTCACAGCCACCCCGCAGCCAGTTAGCGGAAGGGCCAGGGGTCATCCAGGTATCCCCACCCCTATTCCACTCCTATTCTCTACCCAACAACCATAACGCAAGGAAGAGTTTAAGGAGACAAGACAAAAACAGCTACAACCGACAGAGGGATCCAGAGGTCATGAAGTTTGACTCTCCTAGGCTTAACTCATATGACCATATCTGTCTTAATTGAAATCACCTTATACACTGATCTGTGAGAACTTAGATTCTGTAAAGCTCTGTAATAATAGAATTACTACAAAAATAAAATAATATAATGGGAATGAAGTGTGCTGGGCATCAAGTCAGTTCAACCACTCTGCAAATATTTACTGAGCACCTACTACATTTTACCAGGTGCTACTGCCCAGTGCTCCAGGCTCTGCACATACAGCAATAGACAGACAAAAGCCCACCGCCCGTGGAATTTATGCCTAAAGTTACACTGCTTTTGTTATTACAATTGTGTGTTGGTGCTTTGCAGAGGCACATTGAAAGCACAGAACACAAGGAAAGAATGCTGCATTTAATATTCAGTACGTGAAAAACCAAATCCATGTATTCAACATGTTTTTTGAGTACTCTAACAATCCCACGGTGCAGAAGGAACACTGAGGATATTATTGAAAAACAGCTGTCCCCAGACAGCAGGCTTTCTGTCTCCATGACCCTTTCCAAGCAGAAGGCACAGAGAAGCCACCACCAGGAAGCAGCATGTCTGCAGGAGATGGGAAACCATAAGCGTGCGGTCCGCTCAGAGCCCTGTCAACTTCGTGCTCCAGGAAGGCAGGGGAGAGGGACGCACACATCTGGTGAGGTGAGCAAGCACGGGCAGTGGCAGGCTCGGACACCAGCAGGGCAGAAGGCAGCACGGGACACCTGGCTCCGCACTGAACTTCCCAATTAGGTACAGCTGTGGGTGCTGGGGCTGAAAAGTGGGCTCTGAGGAGGACAGACGCAGTCAATCATAGTGTAAGTTGCTATTTGCACCTGAAAATAGAAGAGCTGAGAGGATTTGGACAGGGTATAGAAAAAGCTGAGAGATTCCCCTACTGCTTGTGGCACCGGCAACAGGCTGGCTGCTGCTAAATTACGTGGAGGCAAAGAAAAAGAGACAGGTGAGGTCAACAGAAAACAAATTTTTTGTTTCCCATATTCAATCCTGATAGCATTTATTTCATTACTCAACGAAATTTTTACAACCACAAGATGCATAATAAAATATTTTATACAAAGTTAATATTGATAACCACGTTGGTCTTCAAAATCCTCTCGGCATCTTGTGAGATCCATTACCTCAGGGATCCCCTTAGTTCTTTTTCTTTTTCCCAGAACTGTCCGGAAGCAAAAAGGTACTCAACATGAGTACTTATTGAATAAATAAACTAATGAATGAAACCACTGCAGAAGTCGGCCAATGAACTCCATAAAGGAGGAACTCATGACTGTTGTGGTAGTGCTGCTTCGCAGTTGAGAAATGTAATGTATGCAATATTTAAAGACAGACGTGGGCTGGGGATTTAGCTCAGCGGCAAAAGCGCTTGCCTGGCAAGCGCAAGGTCGTGAGTTCGGTTCCTGGTACCGGAGAAAAAC
>NW_004955402.1:58652426-58666888 GCF_000276665.1 Chinchilla lanigera | reverse complement strand
GCACTTTCTGAAAGCTAACAATACACATCGAGAACACACCTCAGCATGCCAAAAAGCCCAGGGGATTACACGTTAATGTCCATATTTATCTCTTATTTACATCCCCCAGCTAGTTCTGAGGAGGATTTAAGGTAGGTTGATTTATGCGCAGGAAGGCTGTGCTGATTAAAATCTCACTTTGGTGCACACAAGTTAATACATGTAAAACACAGCCCCATACCAGTGTGGGGCACTCCAAACTTGCGAGTGCCAGAAATCCTGGGTGCTGGGACCTCTACCTTAATTAATAAAAAGGAACCCTAATAAATACTGTTCAGATAAAGCAGTTTCTCAACAGATAAAATTTTTTAATGTTCTGGGGCTACTGAGAAAATGAAATAAAAAGTACTGCAGCACACCACAATATCTAAAATTTATTGTAAAACCCATCTAAAATATCACAGAAACAATTTCTCCCTCGAGTGTTTTATGAACAGCAAATGTGAGGAGGAAAAATATTTTTACTGATACCTTGAACAAGGTTTGTAGAAACGATGTGTGTGCAAATATGTCATATTTAACAGAAGTTAAGGCCACTATCAAAAACTGCACAGCATCTTCTTAATTTGCCTTGGTAACCAACCAACCAGCATAAAAGCACAGTGATAAAGGCCACCTCATATACAAAACATGCAACACTTAATAGGAAAAAAACCTTCCAAATAACCACGCAAAAGCCTGGCAAAGCAGTTATTATCCCCAGCATATCCCCACCATCCCATTCTCCAGAACTGTATTTATTATGACTTATCAGATTCTGCAGCAGTTGTCCTCAGAAGAGCACAAAACACTGCAAAATAACTTTTAAAACTGTGTAAAAACTTTATAAGGAACATTTCTATGGCTGAAAATTGCTACGAGGGGACAGGGAGAAAAGAAAATAGATGGAAAGAAAGATGTTGAGGAAAGAAAAACAAAAGAGCTAGAGAGTGAAGCTAGGGAAGTCTAGAGGAAGAGCGGTATACAGAGGACCAGCACCTGTCATTCTGAGTTAGGGCTCCACAGCCTGCCCTGCGTCTACCAGGCCCACAGTCCTTGCTGCAGTTGTCACAAGCCAGCCCTGCTGCCAGCCGTTGTGTGTTCACTGGCTGCTGGCATATGAAAGATTCCACCAAACCTGCAGAATATATCTCAGCTCCTCTCTGTCCATGTGGTGAGAGGCCCACATAGAATGAGCATCTTCTAAATGACACTAAGTAGGGCATGAAAGAAAATGAAGCCCCTAGAGTGGTCTTTCATTTCTAAGAGCAAAAGGAACATAGATACGTGTGCAAATAGCTCTACACTCTTCCATGCCACCTAAAAAGTGTTTCTAAAAGCATTTTAAAGATCGAGTAATTAATTAATTCTCCCAACCAACTGCAGAAGGAAAAGTCTTCTAGACTAATGAGCTGCATCCTGCAGGTATTCAGCAGAAAACGAGGGCCATAGTGTGGACTCAGCGACTCGACAGGTAATAGGCCTGCCAAGTGGAAAACACAAGGAGGCCCAGAGTAGGCCCCTGAAAAGGAAGATCACTGGTAAACACATTACCTGACCGAAAAGCAAGTGGCTTGTCTGTAGGATTCTTTAACCTTCAATGCCAGCAGCCATTGCAGATTCCTAATATTAACACGCTAGGCTGTCTCTATTCACCCCACCTCCCAAACTAAAAAAGACCCCAACACATCTGTGTGTCTTATACGTTAACTAGTGGTTGGTTATTCAGAACCCTACATCCACCCCCGACATGGGTCCTAGTGTATTGCTCACAGAGCTGGAGTGATGGGTAAGGTGCCCCTCTCACTATTGTTACTGTCGACATACCACCCACCATGAAAATCAACAGAAACACGTGGAATGCGTTAGGGACATTTTCAGGTTTTGTCCTAAGTAAATCACGCTATAATGCTAATTCTAGAGTCCCCCGAAGTGAGACTACACTGGGAGTAAATATGTGTCTACAGCTTAATTTTTTAAATAGATAATTGAGTGGGCTTTGGGTGGCTACAGATACAACTAACATCACTTTCATAAGAGAATGTGGGGGAAATACTCCAAAGAGAACTCTCACAGCACAGTGAAACAGGAGACCGGCCCAGAACACCAGAACTGCAATGCTGCAGCCAAGAGCATAGCTGCTACCAATCTACTGCCAAGGGCTGGCAAGGCAGGCCCGAGAAACAGGCCTGTGCACTAACACAGACCCACGATCCCTTCACCAGAGTTCCACAGTCCAGACCGTGTCCTTCACTTTGTTACTGAAAATCAACACAACCAGTGCTCTCTGGCAGCAAAGCCAAAGCTGAACAGACCTGAGGCCGCTTTTGCTCCTTCCTCACCTTGAGCAGTGTGCACAGTGAGATGTGTCCGTGGAAAAAGTCACGATCCACTAAGCTGAGAATGCTGTGAAACAGACAGTATAGGCACTGAATGTGCTTTCAGCAATCTGCAAAATTCTGAATTTGGAAACATATCTGGCCTCAAGAATTGCAAGGAAGGGATTTAGAGCCTTCCTGATTTGTGAATGGGGACCTCGTAGGCGTCCTTTAGTTCACCAGAAGCTGGATCAGAAAACTTTCTCAAGTGTAGGACCATCTACTACAAGGAAATGTTTCAGACACTTGGAAACACTTATCAAATGAATAAATGAAAAACAAAATAGTTTCATAAAATGTTGAGTAAGGCAAACCAAACACCCATATTAAATTTAATTTGGACTTTCCAAAGTACATATGAAGCATCTTACAGCTACATGGTCTGAATGTCCACCAGCAAAAGTGAGTAAGAGGAACCATCCTGCAGGTCATCTGAATTAAATAAGGTAAGAATGCATAACACACAGTTTCCAAGACTTCAACTGTATTGATTTCAGTTACCTATGCAGATACACATAAACCTATCCGAGAAATTAGAAAATTTCCTTGTCGGAAGGCTCACTCCTAATGGAAATCTGGCCGAAATTACTAAAGCTAAGGTGTCACATGCGCCTTTTTCCTCACCAGGGATCAATGTTAAAACTCTGTGAACATCTCTAAGTATTGACAGCAGGCAGGAAACACTTTACACATCAGCTAGCATCTAGAACAGGCATCTAGAAAACTCTCTTCAATGTCAAAAATGCAAAGGACGCCAGAAACATTCTGAGGACAGCCATGGTAATGCAAGGATTGGGAGAACAGCCGACCAGGGGTGAGGACCAACACCTCGTGACCATGAAAATGGCACAGTACTACACACATGGGCTGAGGGAGTGCCGCACTGTGAGGACAGACAGGCAAAGCAAGCTGGGTTCACAGACCATGCGACTCACACAACCCCACTGTAAAGGGAGTAACCTGAGGCCTCAGCAGAAGGAGGTACCAGTTCCAGCCAAGAACCCGCCCTGCCAGGCAGTATGCCAGGCACCCAAGGGTGCCTCCTCTACCCAGTGAGCCATTTCTATCCTCTGACACCAGATTGAAAGTACATCACATCTCCTGCCATGAACCCCCAACCCAAAAAGCTATCAAGTTGGCCTCACCATTGAGACTTGTTTTTTTCCCACCAGGAAAGAGATGGGGTTGTTTTCGGTGGTGTTTGTAAATACGAATACCATTCGTTCACCTCCTATCCATTGGAGGCAGTTACTTGAGTAATCTATCCTGCATAGCACAAGCATAGACTGTGTGTAAAATACAGTGCATGAAGAAGGTTTTCAAGTTTCCAGTGGAGGAATTTTCCATGCACTCTTTTGTTCTTATTTCCTGGCAATAGCAGGAAGGCCAGTGCTGCACCAACAAATCACAGGGAAGTCAGGGGAGTCAGGGGAGAAAGACGACGTCTCTTTAATTTTACACGCATCATGTTTGCACCCACTAAGGTCATACCTGCGTGTGGTGACTGACAACTTTTCAGCTTGATTCAAAGCAAACAGCTGCTGGTTTGATTGCCTAGCAACTAAAAATTGATGGATGACCCTTAAGATGAATAACTACCATAAATCACCTCATTCAAACTCTCCAAGAAAAAAATTAAAAAACAATGGTTTTCATGACATTTGCTGCACTCCATAATGCGCCATGATAAATTTGGCCTCCTTATAGATGCAGAGTTGTGGGTGCTGAAGTTGAACCACTTTTGATATTGTTTTCACCTTTCTTATTTCTCAGTAAGGTGTGTCCACGTGAATATGCAGCTTGTCAGAGACCTCAGCCCCCATGCGTCTGTCAGTCACTCCAAGACAGAGGAGCTCCAAATCCCTCATACCCAAACAGTATTTAATCAGGAAGTGGCGGTCCTACATCATAAAGATGGCAGAGAGCCCCATGCATTAATAATGGTTACTGTATATTTAGTGTAATGATTTGACCTCAGCCAATGTTATAGATGCCATGATTCATATGAATTTGATAAACTATTTCCTGTTTGTAGGTATTTCATATGTTCCTAAAAGGAATTCAAATGTGCTTTTGACTTATAAGTAAACACAGACCTATAAACTGGTAAGACTGAGCGGTGCTCTTGGAATTTGCCCTGTAAAATACCCAACCTCATCACCCGAAGCGCGTGCCTAAGAGCAGCAGTGTAACAATGGAACAGAGCCCTGTATTTTTCCAGATGTTCTTTTACTGTTCACCTTGCATTCAAGGCCAGGTGCTAGCAATTCTTTCATCTTCTTTGTCCCTCTGTTTTTGTTATACTGTATTTTGTTTTGTGTTTTCTTTTCAGGTTAGATTGCTATCACAAGGAAAGCTGCTCCTGGGAAAATAAGTCCCCATGGGTCAGGGTTTGAAATAGCACAAAGGTTCCTCTCTTCTTTCTCACCAATATTATCAGCACCCTGGGCATGCTCAGTGGAACAGATGGGACACTTACCTGTCCTCGGGGGAGAATGCATTCCACAGAGGAAGTCAGTTAGACAAGCGTGAGGGGTCCAGACTGTGTGCCAGCACTATGCTCAGCCCGGATGGTAGAAGAGAAGGACAGCCCTGCCCTTCCAGAGCTTAGCATCCACAGGACACAAGTCAGAGAATGAAGGCATAAACAGAGACACGTGCTTCCATGGGTGTTGTTGCACAGTACGTGGAATGTCTCCCTTTACATTAAAAACTAGTCCCAGTAGTACACTGTGCACCCTCCCAAGGCTGAGATGTATCCAATGCTGGAAAGAAAGGATGATTTTTTGTTCAAGAGACAGTACAATTCCAAGGACCTTTCCAAATTAAAGAACACAAAGGGGGCCTGCAGGATGTCATCCAACTCAACTCTGAGCATCAGAGCCACAGTGGGCACACAGCTGTCAGACCAGCGGTGACCTCACTGCAGCATGCCACAGCTGTCAGACCAGCGGTGACCACACTGCAGCGTGTCATGAACCAATACTCCTAAGAACACCACTGCTGGAAGCCCCACCCCTCAGGCCAAGCCTGGAGGCTGCTGTGTACGGCCCCAACACCCATGTCATGGGTCTGAGGGTAGCCCACCCTGCACACACTTTGACAGCCCACCATCTACCCATGCATCCCACTCCGAGACAGAAAGATAAAACATAACATTAACAAAAAACAAAATGAGTCGGAGATCACAGAACTATGACCTAAGCAGCTAACAGGCTGGCCTCAGGTGTCAGGTACATGGAATCCTCATTAGAAATGAGAAGAGTCACCTCTTGCTCCTGGGGCATGGATTTGTGCATGAACTCCTGGGATCTGTTCCCAGAAGAAGTAACAAATCTGCTGGACAGTCCAGTCCAGTGCAGTCCAACTCTGCCTAATGTGAGGCCCAATCTCGACTCCACTTCTGATGCGTTGGTCCGGTATGTCAAGCTCTCTGAGAACTCCCAGCTGAGCAACGTCGATAGCGCTGCCATACTGACACAAAGCAAAAAAGACTGGTATTAATTAGGTCGACAGACTGCTAATATTGCATATGCTGCTACCTCTAGGCACACTGAGATAACTGTGCATCTCCCCAACGCACCATGCTCCTGACACTGAAGAGTTTAGGCTTCATTTGTCTCCTGAATATAAATAGCCACTTTCCGCAGCTCTTAGAGAGGGCAGCAGGCTTCGAACAAACACCATGTTCACTGTCTCCCCATATCAGTGAGCTCTGGAACACAGCTCCATCACCAGCACTGTCCCAATACCATGCAGATGGAGGGGGAGCTCAACTGGAAAGCAGCCCTTCTTGCACAGTTGTGGGGCCACAGTCCCTTCTGCCAGTCTAGCTTTCTCAGCAGTTTTTCCTGGCTCTGACTATCTTCTGCTTTCCCCGGGGGAACCCACTGAACAGGACAGTCAGTTTGCTGTCCCTTTAAGACTGAAACGCTTGTTTCCTTTCAGTAAGAAGAGTAAATCATGCTATAGTGAGTTGAGCTTTGAAAAAAGCATCCATCCATTAAAGTTCATGGATCCGCGTTTTCAGGTTGTCCCTCCCTGGCTGTGTCTCAAGTTACAGCCTTGTACAACCCAAGTCTAAATAATATTCACCATGATAAATGACACCATAACTCCGATATCCACAATCAATCTTTGCTTTAAAGATACATCCATCTTCAATAATGTTGATGGGGATTCTGTAAAATGGGAAACGTGACTGTCTTCCAGACCTCCTAACGGCGGGGGGAGGAGGCCCTGAGTGATGGCTGTCAGCCCACATCTGGCTGCAAAAATAAATTAGCCTTATGTAGACAAATGAAAGGGCCAGCTCTGCCTAGGAAACAGCCACTCCTGCGCAAAGGCTAATTTATAGGACTTCTTTCTGGAAAGTTCCTGGCTGAGGCTACAGTCTCCTCTGCTATCTCTTTAAATGATATCTGATACTGTAAATAACTTCAGTGGAGAGGGACTAACAGGCAGGACAAAGGGGCAGGAGCAGACAAACAGTAACTTTTCTCACGTTCTCACACATGATTAAAATGCAAACCTCTACTCTTCAAGGAAGGGGGAAAAATGGTTATTGTAGCCAAATGCTTTTATGTTTTAACAGCATGTTCTCCTCAGGCTAGTTTTTGTTGTTGCTGTTTTGTTTTGTTTTCACTTGTTGGTGATTTTTCTGGTGGTTTCAGGACTCACATAAAAAGTAAACAATTGGGGGTCAAGGCAACTCTTTCTCTCCTCAAAAGTCTTCTTTTTAGGAAGTTTTGCACTGGAACCTCATCCTCACTGCCTTTTTGCAGGCAGGAGTGGGGTTACGAATTCTAAGCAACTGAGACAAGGAAGAAACATCTATGTGGCTTTAGTAGGTGGTTTCAAAAATAGCCTGGAGTGAAACACTTATTAGACAGGCTCTAAAATAAATATAAGCCCAAACTCGCCCAGAGGAGTGGGGAACGGCTTCCCAGCTGGTTCTTTAAGTGTCTGACCTTGACTCTTGGAGGGGCACCCAGGGCTTTAATTCTTAAAGCCTGCTAAAAAGTGGGGAGCACGAAGAGGACAGGCCGGCACTTCGAGTGGGGACAGCAGCACTCTGTGGGGTGTGCCACAGAGTGACGTGGGAACAATCGCTCGCTTGGGTCCCAGAACCTTCCCGGGCAGCAGGGCGCACGCTGCAGTGGGCTGAGGTGGGGAGGGTTAATTCTGTGGCGCTGAAGGACTTACAGTAAGGCTGTGGAGACAGACGCACACAGGCTTCCTGGCAAGGGCTCGCGAGGGTAGGAGGGGACTGCAAAATGAACTCTCTCAGGCTTTGTCGGCAGCGTTTCCCAAGGCCCAGCCTGGCCCCTTTGATAAATGACACATGTCATTCTGTCAGAGGCTGACACTGCAGCTGGGAGGGCTGGTGATGCATGGCTCCACTGAAAAGGAAATCAACTTTTTGGCACCGAGTGAGTCTGTGCCCTGTGTAAGGATTTTGTTTCTCAAAAAGTGAAAGATAGACTTAGGATTAAAAAAAAAAAAAAGTTGAAAAACAGATTGAACGACAGCTTACACTTAACATAAATTAACTCAGTAATGGCGAAATGTGCTAGCCTGTGATAAATAAAAGCTACATTAGTCAATTATTAATCACACTCTAACTTGTAGCCAGAACCCATGACTTAAATCCGGGGCCTGAGCTGCCTTACAAACAGATAAGACAGTGTCTGATAGATGCCTTCCAGAGAGTAATCAGGCTCACCACTGGGAACACATGGAAGGTTCTAGAAATAGTGCACTGAGACCGATGTCATGCAGGCACAGAGGGCCTACCGACTACATAAGGAAAACTAAACCAAACAGCTGCGTCCAGATACTTTTCCCTCTATCAGGACGTACTTGCTCTAAATATTTAAGACATCTGTACGCTTCAAATATGTTTATACCGGGAGACAGGACTTTGCCTTGAAAATAAGTTGCCAGTTTTGTACCCCAACCTATTGAGCTACATCTTTTAAATCCGATCCCCGCTAAGGGAATTTTCCTAGAGATGCTATTAATTTCCAAACTAATTATTTAGCTGATTATAATTTAAGCTTCACATTTTACCAAACAAACTAGCATTTGACATTCACATAAATAAAAGCAAACTTGCCTCCCACCTAAGGGGTTCTCGTTTGCCCACCCCCCAAAAAAACTTGAGGAAAACTTATTCCCCCAAAAATGTATGGCCTTCAGGTATAGTTGTTCTTCATAATAAACATTAAGTAAAACCCACCACCAGGGAAGCCTTCAGTCTAGTGCTATGTGCTATGGCATCCTGTGTGTGAGCTAACCCGCAGCTCTCCTTAGAAAGCCTCGCCCCTCAGGCTCACAACCATAGATGCTTAGCTGAGCTCTAATGAGCACTGCATGTTGATGACTGTACCCAGAACCATGGGGTTCTAAAAGACCAGATGTGGTCATGTAGTACCTTCTGATGTACAGCGGGGCATGCAGAGGTTGTGGGACAAGAGCACAGAACATGGACCACCTCTGGGTCAGGAGAAAGTAGCATCAATGTGCACAGGCAACAGAAGGAACTCTTAGAAGTCATATCCACCATCCCTGGGAAGACCAAGGCGTCACTCGATTAGCACCAGCCCTGGCTTGCACACAGTAACTATTTAAGAGATGCTGGATAAATATAAAACATTTAATCTCTCTTTAAAGAGTCACAGGTACATTTCCAGTCTTCTGGCCCATGACTGAGGATGAAGATGCACTGAAGAAACATCTCCCCCAGCCTGTGCACCTGCCGTCACCCACACTCGCACCCATGCGTCCCCCTGTACCTTGTGCCTGTGTGCACGGGCATGTTTCTTTATGTCTTAATGTGAACATGGCAAAAGGGCCCAGAAGTTGCTGATTTCAGCTCACTTCCAATTTTATAAGTAAAACTCAGATTTTATCAAAAGTAAATTCTCTGAGCATAATCAGATTTTCTAAAAAGAAAAAAAAAAAAAAAAGGACAGCTGTTGCTGCCTATCACCAACTTCCTTCAACTCAGGGCGCCACTGGGGGGTTAAATGAATCACTGAGTTGTGAAAGAGTAACACTTTTTGGATTTGCTAGTAATATAAACCCTTCAGCTATAGTTAAGGAAACTGAGGCCTGGTGAAAGATGGAAAAAAACAGTGATTAAAGAAGACCCAAGCCTGTGCCCCACATCCAGCACCCCCTTACCCCCTGCAAGAATCAATACAAAGTCAGCCTTTCAAATATAAACATGCACAATTAACAGACAAGCTCCAAACCTAGTTAAAATGTTTAAAATAGCCAGTAAAGCCAATGGTTTCTTAGATGGCTATAAAGAAACGCATGAGAGGGAAAAAATCATACATTAAAACACGGGCTGATGTTTAAACTTCTCCCTTCCTCCAGCTGAAATATAATTTTTCTTTAGTCCATAAAAAATTCAGATAGTGTGCAGAATGTTTATATATTACCAAGGTCTCTCTTTAAAAGGTTTATACTTTTACTTTATGACCTGTCCTTGATTTGACACTTCCGCTCATCAGAAAGGGATTTATAAAATAATCCTGAAGGTGAGGAACAGACATCTGTCAGGGACTAGCTGGGTTCCACGATTCGAAATTTAAGAAGAGAAAGAAATCCTGTTAAGCTCTCTTTAGTCACCAATAGACATCAAAGGTAATAATTAAAGAAGACAGACGTCATAAAACATAAATTTATGTCTCTTTTAATAATGCACAAGCACCGCAGTGTGTAAAACATCTATTAGGTTGAAAGAACATGAAAACGTTCCAATAAGAAAAATCTATGTTTTGTTTTGGGGTATTTTCCCTTCCTTTAAAAAAAAAAGTGAGGATCTTTTTTTTTTTAGAAGTTTAAACTGAAGTCTTTCAAAACCTTTGCCATCTGTGGGTACATGAACTATGAATGACCCCGAATGATTTGCACTCTGCTCAGAATCCCTTAGAAAGCACGGGAAAAAGTATCATTAAGAATGACTGATGACTGTCAGTCATGGTTGACCTCATCCAGGCTTTGGTCTCTGCCTCAGTAATAAGCTGCCCTTTATTAGTACCAACACTCCATAAAGGGGGTGTGTTTAGTCACAGGATAGTGGCCTTCTAATGCCCATTGCTTCTCTCAGAAAGATTGATTAGTGCTCATTTTTACTGCCTTCCCTGAACATACAGGGCCAGTGCTGCAGAGAATCAGGTCTGCAAACCACAAACTGAGTGAGGAGGTGGGAAAAGGACATTTAGAAAGAGGACTGGGGGTGGGGGAGGGGGGACAATTTTTTCTTTAAAGGAATCCGCCTTTCAATAAAGACCCAACCACAATACCATATGTATATTCGATTCCAGGGCCTGCAGGAGAAAAGCCAGGAAAGCAAGTCTGTGTGTCAGAATGGAACTGAAGGACCCACTTAAGTGTTAGCTTGCCTTAAAAGCAGAAGGGGACCCTGGCCTGCGACTCCCTCCCGCTGGAATCACAGTTATGAGCACAGCAGTGAAGAGACTGGCTACAGAAGAGCCCCCATAACCAGCCTGATATCAAAATACAAAGATGTAATTATTACCCATTAAAAGTGAACGTGTGTGGAACTAAAAAAATCTTCCCTCTATGAGCACGTAAAAACCCATCTACCCCTTTTGTATTAAACTACTAAATTATTTTTAAGAAGCAATTGCTATAGAAACAGATAAATGAATTTATATATACACATAATGTCCATGGATCCCTAAATCCCTTCCACCGCCTCCACTCCCATAGAGATAACTGAGCCCCGGACTCCCAGGAGGAAGACTGGGAACCAGCGGGTTATTATATTCACCGGGTCCCCTCAGCCCATGGTGAGGTACCAGGCACTGCAGTACTGGGGGAGCAGCAGCACTCTCCTACACAATACTCTGAGCAGGTGCCGCGCAGAGCAAATGAAGAAAACGCACGCCCTGTGGGGCTCCCCCATTCCAAATATGTCTATAAACAAATTTAGCTCACAGGGTGATTAATTCGCAAAACCCCTTTGAGAATAAGCCAGACTCTCTTGTCTAATGCCTTCAGCCACTTACTCCCAGAAATTGAGCCAAACACCACAACAAGATCCTACCTTCACTAAACTACTGGGGAACCTTGAGATTAGGTTACCACGTCCACAGGCACCTACTGGATTCAAAGTCGTTTCTACAATAAAAATTAAAATAGGGAGTGGCGGGGAGTTTCTGAGAACTGGGTTAACACACAGCCTACCTAGAATAGGCAGTTAACCCTCACCTTGAACACCTCAGTTGAGCCACAGGGAAGGAGGGATAAAAACCACCTTTTCTCCAGCTCTCTAACAGCAAGGCAGCTGTCACAACGCTGAACCTGACCTGCCAGAGGGGCCAGGCCCAGGACCATCGTGTGCCATTACCCAGCTTCCTGGGCGCCAGCACAGGATGGTGAGGAGAAAAGAAGAAAGGGGAACCCTGCATCTTTTGTGAAACCTCAGTTCCAGGTCCTTCCCGAAAGCCTGCAAGACAGTGACTTTTGCAGTTAATGAAAAGTGGGAGCAAAGGACCAACCCACAAGTGCGCCGTGCGTGACTCCCCTTCGCCTAGGTATGAGCTCCTTTGTGCTTCCTTTTGCTAAAACAGATTCTTAACACAGTTTCAAGGCGACAAATAATACAAGTTCAATACCTGGTGAGCAAAAGAAAAGAAACTTCTGCTGCAAAATGAAGCTCGGGACAAGGTAGCACCCTCCCCTCACACAATTACACAAGCCGCGCAGCCAGCAACACGCTGGCCTCTGTGTGCTCTTCCTCCTCGGCCCCCAAAGCACTTGCTTCACTGACAGCACTGGTGTTTCATGTAGAATGCACCGTGCACTAACAGCGTGACTTACTTCCTGGCTGACTTAGAGTATTTATTAGAATACTTATTTCCCGTTACTCTCTGAAGTTCTGGAAGATTCTCAGCTTCAAAAATTTTTAAATCGTATACACGTGAACTGTACATATATGTCTGTATGTACACATACGCACACACATACATATACTCTCAAAGTTTGGGGACTGTTCAAAATTTATGCCCAGCAGAGTAAGGCTAAGATACTGTTTATGGTCATATTATTTGTCCATATTTGGCTTTTCTCGATGCCACTACCTTCCCAGGTAACAATAAAGCATACCAGGAAAAAAAGAGACATGTTTTACTGTTATTTTCATGTAGCTAAGAACTGAAGCAGGGCAGGCTCTTATAGAGTATTACACAGTTTACTGCATTAATAATAGCATGCCCCACTGCTGTGACACATTCTGTACTTGAAATAAATATTAGTCACAATACTTGCGTTTTAAATCCATATATTTTAAAGCTGAGCTGTAACAATGACACAGGCACAGGGATGACTCGCCAATAAGGCACATTAACCACTTTGAAAAGAGCCTTCACTTCGGCACAGCGTTCATTGGTATGTCGCACCATTTCTTGCTATGAATCTTGCAGCTGGCTTTTAAAAATAGTAAAATGTAATAAATACAGGTTTCTGAAAAGTTCACATTCCCAAGTCAGACTGTGTACTGACCTTCACTGCTGATTTAATTTATTTCATCATATGATCTTGCTGAAGATGCACTTTACTTTTAACTAAAAACTGAGGATATTTTTTACAAGCAAATTTTGTAAAACTCAGTCCAGTCTCTGACCATTACTCTCCCCTATCTGTCCAAGCCTTTGAGCCAGCTTTAGAGTGGAATTTATAAGCGTGTCAGCATTTGACCTATATTTACCAGATACTAATTTTCTCTAGAAAGGAGCTGTGGAACACACCTTTTAAAACTGCAGCTAGCAAGCTGAAGCAGACATGCTTACATTTCCAATTTGGAAAGGCACATCAGATTCGCTATGTACATGGTCCCACTGGCCCTGCTGGGAGCAGAATGCAGGACAGGACACAGCCCTGTGACCGCAGCTTGCAGGGATTCTACTTGGCTATTTTCCTGCAGAATGCGCCGCGATCGCAAGAGTAAAGGAAACCCTGTATTATATTTTGCAAAGAAAATAAAAACAGTAAAATCTGCAACAACATAATTGACTCTTGACTTTTTCCCTCTAAAAACAAAAGACAAATCCTTGCTCTTGTTGGTGCAGAATTTCAGGAAGACACAATGGACGTAGAAAGAAAAAAAATGTCTATCATCTAAGAAAACTGCCGACTGCTGCAGCAGTGTGGTGGGTGAACAACAAAAGCAAACCCAGAAATGAGAGGCTGGAAACATGAAAAGGTTAAGCAGGCGGCTTAGCTAATAGGCCTTCCTAGGAAATATGAAGTGAAAAGAGCATCAAAGTTGTGATTTCACCTTAATGTTTTAGTTTTATTTCACTGCGGAACAATGGAATCTATAAACAATTTAATGCTAATTAAAATAGAAATCCAATCCAGATATTCCCAAGCCAGAAAATTCAAGCAGGTGATTTAATAGAGGAAGTACCAAGGCATAACTGAGCTCAAAAATCCCTCTAGAAATGACCCTCTTTTCCTTGCCTGACAATAACCATTAAAAATGGTAACTGGAGGCCTGTTTACTCCAATTCTCAGTAAGCCACACTGCTGGGCTTTCCTAAGTCCATAAATTTAACAGTGTATTTCTCCAGTGAAGTTAAAATGTAAAAGAGGGTTGGTTCAGGTCGCTTATTCATACACAATGCACTATTTTCTATGTCTACTAAGCAAATAGGCACATACGCGAAAAAGCAAATCTTTCAAGTCACTGTCAACTATCACTTTAACCACACACAGGGCACACTGTTTTAAATGCAGAGGGCCCTGCCTGCATCCGCAGATCTTCACACTTCCACAAGGCTTCTCTAGTAGTAAATATTAACAACCAGATTTTAAAAGGTAACAAAACTCTACTTTCTGCAGGACCCTTATACCTGACAGTGCTGAGGTTTTTAAATTTCAGGATGTGCTATGTAAACAACCAGGCAGCATGGCATGCAGAACACTGGGATCTGCCATCTCCATGAATGACTGCATCTGCATCTCCAGGTATGTGAGCAAGCTGTGTGCTACATACCTATTTACCTTTGGCATAGAACCGATGCA
>NW_004955402.1:58642145-58644346 GCF_000276665.1 Chinchilla lanigera | reverse complement strand
CGCTGTCCGGGCGCCGCGCCGGGCGCTCCCGCGCCTTCCTGGGCGAGCCGGGGTCTCCGCGCGCAACTTTCTCGGCCCCTCTCCTCGCCGGGTGGGGGTCGCGGCGGGCGCGTTCAGTGCGCGGGTCGCAGCTCTCTCATTGTGCGCCAGCGAGGCCGATCGGGCTGTCCTTTCCTCCCGCACTTAGTCTAGGAGGAAGAAAGCAAACAAGACAGAGGAGTGAAGCCCCCGTACATACATGCGCCGGGGGATGTCAGCGCTGCTCCACCTTCCAAACAGTCACAGATCAAACAGTGTCACCGCTGGAGCGCCACTTTGTGCCCCGCGCTGCCCCCTGGGGGGGGGACTTGGCCACCAGGTTCACCGCTTCTTCGGAGGCAAAATCTAATACAAACACATTTCGAGCATGGATTTTTGGCCGGTCTTGATCTTCCAACAGAAAATTTTGAAAAATATACAAAAAGCACTCCCTTCCCCCCCAAAAAAGCCAACAACAACAACCCGGAGAGTGTGTGCCAGGGGGGGTGAAGAGCAGACATTCACTGGGTGGACGAGGTGAGCGTGAACTGTCCCCCCCCAAACTCCTGGGAGAGAGGAGATGCACTCTCCCTCTCTCCTCTTTTCAGTGAAATATAACACACATTCGGATCGCAGAGCTTTCAGACAGTCTCAACTGATAGACAGACACATCGAGCTGCTTTTCCTGCTTCAGTTTTTACTCCTCCTCCTCTCGCCAACGTCACCCTGACAATTACAAATAGGTCTCACACAAACCATACCTGTCAATCTTTTTAATTGCTTTGTTTTCTTTTTTTTTCCGGAGCTAAACAATATGACACAGAAAAGAAATCTTAATACAGCATAACATAAAAGATCGCGCGTTGGAGGAAGACATTCAGGGGGTTGTTATTGTGATCCATTGGCTGATCCTGGGTAAAACCCATGTGTTCTAAGTCAAGTTAAGCAGACTTGAGTTCCTGCAGTCTTAAACGTGTTAGTTCCTCTCCCCGCTTATACATGCACACACACGCGCCCACGTGGACCCAAACCACCCTTGGGTGAAGCCTGTCCTACATTTAAGAAAAAAAAAACCTGTGTCACTTTTGTGATCTTAGTTTGAAGGTTAGGCATGGCTGGGGAAAGGCGCTGTGTGGTTTTTGTATTTTGTTAGTTCGTGAGTTTCTGCAAACAGATGTTTGTAAATTAAATACACATCTTAAATGGAAATTTAAAGATGGGCTTGGCTCATCACAGAAAAGTGTGGAAATACTTAATTTTCCCCCTTTACGGAAAGTGAATAATTTGGTCAATGCACACAATTAGGGAGAAAATTGACACGCTAGAACGACAGGTCTTTCTGGCTGGGTTAGAAAATGAGGTCTTCATGTATCATGGCAACTTCTCCAGTTCTATTATGCCCTGGGCAGCCCCACCTGGCACTTTAAAATGTTTTTGTGCTCTGAGAATTTGGCCCTCTACTTCCAGTGTGTGTTCACTCTCAGTGGAAACCTGTAACAGTCTTGTAGAGCTACTTAAAACATTCGTGGAAAAACATGAAATCTAGGCCAAGACAAATAAAATGGCTTAGTTCGTGCAACTTGCACGGGACGAACGGAGGACACAGGACGCAGGAGAGGCGCTCCGAAGACTGGAGGCCCAGACCGGCGCGCCGAGGGCACAGGGCGGCCCCGACCCTGGCCGGCGCTGGTGTGCGCGCCCGGGCACAGGGTCTCCCCGCCCGGCTCAGGCCCCAGCTTGCCCTGCCGCCCCGGCCGCGCTCGGGGTTGATTTGTACCACCTTGCAAGGAAGTGAACGCTTCGCACGGGAAGGGGAGGTGCCTGCGCCGGCCGCCGCGCCGCTCGGGGACGCCCGGGGCCGCCACCGCTCAGGGCCGAGGCGATCGCCCGACGCGCGAGCCCCTCTCTCGCTCTCCGCTCCCCCCACCCCCGCTGGAGGAGTCAAATCCGGCTTTCAAAGCGAGGGGAGGGTGGGGATATCCGGTGCCTCTCCCGCGCCAGGAGGAGGGGGAGGGCGGAGAGGATCCTTGGCCAGTCTGCGCCAGCAGATTCAAACCAAAACAAAAAGATTAAAGGAGCAAGGGCTGGGGCGGACGCGATCGCCGGCCGGGACCCGGGCGGGCGCGCCCGGCTTCCACTAGGGCTGAGCGACTGGCGAGAGCTGCGCGCGGCGGGGCCGGGGG
>NW_004955402.1:58639809-58642007 GCF_000276665.1 Chinchilla lanigera | reverse complement strand
CCCCGACCGGCGGTGGCGGCAGCGCAGACTGCGGGCCGAGGCGAGGGCGGGCCATGCTGCGCCTGGCGCCCGCCGGCGCCCGAAGCATCGTGGACATGTCTTACTCCCGCCACTTCCTGGACTTCCAGGGCTCCGCCATCCCCCGAACCATGCAGAAGCTGGTAGTGACCCGGCTGAGTCCTAACTTCCGCGACGCAGTCACCCTGCGCCGGGACTGCCCGGTGCCGCTCCCTGGGGACCGAGACCTTCTCGTCCGAAACCGGTGAGCCCGGCGCGCGTTCCCGGCCGCGGCCCGCGCAGCGCCGCTCCCGGCTGTCCCGGGCCGCCCGCGTTCCCACACTGCGGCGCGCGCCCGGCCGCACAGCCTGACTTTGCGAGATCCCGGGAAGTTGAACCCGCCGCCATCTGGCGAAAGCGCATGTAATGTGACTTGCTGGTGTGAATATCCGATGCCACCGAACGTCCTCCGAACTGGGGGTTATTTTAATTTGGGATTCCCCTCCCCTCCCTCAGCCCTTCCTCCTCCCCCTCCCGCTCCCGCAATAAAACCAACCGGACCCAGAAGGGGAGGCTCCCCGCCTGGCCCACCCACGCGCACCCACGGTTCCTGCGTCGACATAATCCTTAGTGGAACAGGAGCAGGAACAGCCCGGATACGAACTGCGGCGTTTAGGTAAACGTGCTTTACAGAAGGCGCGGGCACCTTTTGGTTAGCTTTTGGCTAGCTTTTCCTGTCCCCTCCAGGTTGGCAACAGCGGAGCCCTTCCATGGGAGTGTTGAGTGCCCCTCACCCTTCTTGTCTGCGTGATGTCAGTGCTCTGTGACTGTTGTCTGTCCCTTGAGTGCAAGGGCACGCGCGTTGCGCGTGTCTTGGGCAGCTGGGCCAGGGCTGGGCGGAGGCATGGCTGCGTTTGTCTACATGTTTGCAGACATTCCGGTGTCACTGAGGTTGTTGCTCGACCTTATGACTGTCTTTTCCACCTCCCTGGCCTTCACCTCAAATGCGTTTCCACCTCACTAATCCTTAGTAACTGGTGAAGCGACTGGAAGGAAAAAACCTCACTCTGGGAACCATACCCGCTTGGGTCTCTGCTCAGGGCTTCCTCTCGCAGCCAGACTTGAGGCAGGGCACTCCTCTGTGCCCTATGGCCTGCCAAGTCCTATCGGAAGCGTTCCAGCGTTGCATGTTTCAGGTTTGATAATATTGTCGCAGAGAGGACTTGGTTCTGGCTGAGACTAGGCACTAAATTGTGTGCTAGAAAGAACTTAAGTCCCCAGCAAGATCTGAAGGACAGAATGTACCCTGCCCAAGTAGCTGTGTGCGCTGTTTTTAAGAGTGCAGTTCAAAGATTCCTATCAGCTTTCCATAAAGAGTACTGATAGTGATATTAAACTTCCGGAAACCTGTTGGCAATGTAGTGGTTGAGAGAGCCGAGGATGGAATTGAGGGGGGCTAGTAAGGAGTGTCTCAAAGGTCGGGTGTGCATGTGTCCTTGAAAGTGTTTGCCTTGGCCTTGCATATGGCAGAGGACTGCTTCACTGTGTGAGGAGTGCTAAGTCTGTGCAGTGTATGGACACGTTTTGAATGTGTGTTCATGTAGAACATGCACAGTCACTAGTGATCTGCCAGGAGTAGAGATAAGACCAGATGGAAAAGCTTTCCAAACTTCGGAGGGAGGAGGCATTCCACGCAGGCTTTTTTTGTGATGTGGTATTGACGCTAATTGACGATATTGTGATGTGGTATTAAACGCTAATATCTACAGAAAACTGCGTTAGTAAAATCCCATTTAAAAACAGGTGTGAACAGGGAGGGAAGTACAGGAGGGGACAGGTCCAAGGAAGGTGTGAAGGTAAGAGAACCCACAAACCAGGGCACGGTGGGACCATCTGCCACCTGTGGAGGTGGCTGTGCCCCCACACTGCTCGGTGTCCCGACTCTACCAGCCAGCCTTAGGTAAACTCCGGTAAACTCCGGAGTTCCTTTCCTCTTTCCTGCCGTCAAGGGTTTGTCACTGCTGCCCCTCCCTTTCCCTTTCCCCAAGTGGCCTCCTCCTCTCTCTCCTCTCTCTCTCTCTCTCTCTCTCTCTCTCTCTCTCTGAAGTGCACTGGTTGGTTCCAAAGCCCAGGGATATGGACCCCCTGACTTCAGTGGTCCCAGCGCTAGAGCACCGGCTGCCACTTTTGGGTGCATCAGT